>NC_059203.1:20410454-20670454 GCF_020615455.1 Coregonus clupeaformis | reverse complement strand
GAGGATATGACAGAGCCAAGTGACTTGGTGTATAGAGAGAATAGGAGAGGGCCTAGAACTGAGCCCTGGGGGACACCAGTGGTGAGAACACGTGGTGCGGAGACAGATTCTCGCCACGCCACCTGGTAGCGACCTGTCAGGTAGGACGCAATCCAAGAGTGAGCAGCGCCGGAGATGCCCAACTCGGAGAGGGTGGAGAGGAGGATCTGATGGTTCACAGTATCAAAGGCAGCGGATAGGTCTAGAAGGATAAGAGCAGAGGAAAGAGAGTCTCAATTGAATGACCAGTCTTGAAACCTGACTGATTTGGATCAAGAAGGTCATTCTGAGAGAGATAGCAGGAGAGTTGGTTAGAGACGGCACGCTCAAGAGTTTTGGAGAGAAAAGAAAGAAGGGATACTGGTCTGTAGTTGTTGACATCGGAGGGATCGAGTGTAGGTTTTTTGAGGAGGGGTGCAACTCTCGCTCTCTTGAAGACGGAAGGGACATGGCCAGCGGTCAAGGATGAGTTGATGAGCGAGGTGAGGTAAGGGAGAAGGTCTCCGGAAATGGTCTGGAGAAGAGAGGAGGGGATAGGGTCAAGCGGGCAGGTTGTTGGGTGGCTGGCCATCACAAGTCGCAAGATTTCATCTGGAGAGAGAGGGGAGAAAGAAGTCAAAGCATAGGGTAGGGCAGTGTGAGCAGGACCAGCGGTGTCATTTGACTTAATACATGTGGATCGGATGTCGTCAACTTTCTTTTCAAAATGGTTGACGAAGTCATCCACAGAGAGGGAGGAGGGAGAGGGAGGAGGAGGAGGATTCAGCAGGGAGGAGAAGGTGGCAAATAGCTTCCTAGGGTTAGAGGCAGAGGCTTGAAATTTAGAGTGGTAGAAAGTGGCTTTGGCAGCGGAAACAGAGGAAGAGAATGTAGAGAGGAGGGAGTGAAAAGATGACAGGTCCGCAGGGAGTTTAGTTTTCCTCCATTTCCGCTCGGCTGCCCGGAGCCCTCTTCTGTGAGCTCGCAATGAATCATCAAGCCACGGAGCAGGAGGGGAGGACCGAGCCGGCCGGGAGGATAGGGGACACAAGGAGGGTTGAGGAGGCAGAATCAGGAGATTGGGGGGAGAAGGATTTAGCAGAGGGAAGAGATGATAGGATGGAAGAGGAGAGAGTAGCGGGAGAGAAAAGGATACAAAGTAGTGGTCGGAGACTTGGAGGGGAGTTGCAGTGAGATTAGTAGAAGAATAGCATCTAGTAAAGATGAGGTCAAGCGTATTGCCTGCCTTGTCAGTAGGGGGGGACGGTGAGAGGGTGAGGTCAAAAGAGGAAAGGAGTGGAAAGAAGGAGGCAGAGAGAAATGAGTCAAAGGCAGACGTAGGGAGGTTAAAGTCACCCAGAACTGTAAGGGGTGAGCCATCCTCAGGAAAGGAACTTATCAAGGCGTAAAGCTCATTGATGAACTCTCCAAGGGAACCTGGTGTCACGGTTTACTAAGCCAGAACCCAGAAGCAGACCAGGACAAGGTAGGTTGAAACAAAGGTGAGTGTTTATTTAATAGATCCACGAGTGAGGCTGAATAATCCAGGGAACAGAGCGGGTGGCGTGGATGGGTTGTTGAGGGTGCAGTGGTAGGTCCAGTAATGGCTCGGCAGCCGCCGACCATCAGGCAGAGGTTGGGTGAAGGTTCCGGATGAGTGACTGCAGATGGAACAAAACGGAGGTAAGACAAAACAAGCAAACAAGGTGCAAAACAACAAAACTAACGCTTCACATGCTCTAAGGCTGATCCACTGATAAACATACTGTTCATGGCTAACGCGATCCGGCAGGGAATGGATGTTAGGACAGAGCCTAAGAAGGGTGATGATCAGGACCTGGTGTGCAGATTGCTGATGGGATGCAGGTGCGGAAATCAAGAGAGCTCCCGCCTAGCAACGTTGCCCGGCAACCAGGCAGGAGCGTTTCCAGAACCCTCGGGAAACTGGAGATCCCGAGCAGAAAAACTAGTACCCAGACAGAAACCGACTCAGACTGCAGGGATCGTTACAGCACCCCCCCTCCGACGAACGCCACCGGGCGGATTCCCGGAGCGCCAGGATGGAGGCGGTAGAAGTCACGAATGAGGTCAGCATCTAGGATCTGTCGCGCGGGAATCCAACTCCTCTCTTCAGGACCATACCCCTCCCAGTCCACGAGATACTGGAAACCCCGCCCCGCCGTCTGGAATCCATGATGCGTCGCACCGTGTAGGCAGGACCACCTCCGATCATCCGAGGAGGAGGAGGAGGAGGCGGAGGAGGCAACAGAGGACTGAGGAGAACAGGCTTGAGGCAGGAGACATGAAAGGTGGATGGACTCTGAGCGTCCTCGGTAGTTTGAGTCGAACTGCCACCGGATTGATCACCCTTCTCCACCACAAACGGACCAATGAACTTCCGGTGACAACTTCCTAGACTCAGTCCGTAAAGCGAAGATCCCGTGTGGCCAACCAGACCCTATCTCCGATGGTATAGGTGGGAGCGGGGATCCGCGACGATTCGCCTGGAGCTGATACGTCCGAAACTCTAAGAGTGCCTTTCTGGCCCGATGCCAGGTCCGGTGGCAACGACGAATATGGGCCTGAACAGAGGGCACTGAGAGCTCCTTCTCCTGAGAAGGGAACAAGGGAGGTTGGTAGCCATACAGGCACTGGAAGGGGAGACATCCCAGTGGCAGATGTAGGGGAGAGTATTGTGGGCATACTCAACCCAAGGCAACTGAGAGACCCAGGAGGTGGGGGTTGGAGGAGACAAGGCAGCGTAGCGTGGATTCCATCTTCTGGTTGGCCTCTCCGCCTGACCATTAGATTGGGGGTGAAAACCAGATGTGAGGCTGACTGTAGCTCCAATGGCCAAACAGAAGGACTTCCAGACAGCAGAGGTAAACTGAGGGCCACGGTCGGAAACGATATCACTGGGCAAACCGTGGACCCTGAAAACCTCCCTAACCAGGATCTCGGACGTCTCCGAGGCAGAGGAAGCTGGCAACAGGGCACAAAGTGGGCGAACTTGCTGAATCTGTCCACGATAGTCAGAACGACCGTGTTCCCCTCAGAAGCGGGCAACCCAGCGACAAAGTCCAGGGCCAGATGCGACCATGGTCGCCGGGGAATAGGAAGGGGTGAAGTAGTCCAGAGCTGGGCCGATTGGTACTCTTATTCTGCGCACACACTGGACAGGCAGCAACAAAACCCCGAGTATCCTCGGCCATGGCAGGCCACCAAAACGTCTGCGAAAACGCCATCGTCCGAGCCACGCCAGGGTGACAAGCCATCTTGCTGGCGTGGGACCATTTGAGGACAGCAGGACGAACCGACTCAGGCACAAACAACCCGACCGGGTGGACTGCTACGGGACCGGCTGCGTCCGAAGGGCGCCATCACCTCCTCCTCAATCTTCCACATAACTGCTCCCACGACGCAGTTCCGGGGAGAATTGCCTCGGTCTTGGACCCACTCTCTTCCGTCTTGGAGAACATCCGGGACAAGGCGTCCGCCTTGCCGTCTTAGATCCAGGTCGAACGTCAGGGAAAAATTGAATCGTCCGAAAAACAACGCCCACCTGGCCTGACGGGAGTTGAGACGTCTAGCCGATTGCACGTAAGCAAGATTCTTGTGGTCAGTCCAGACAATAAACGGTTGCTCCGCCCTCCAACCAGTGGCGCCACTCCTCCAAGGCAAGTTTCACCGCAGAAGCTCCCGGTTACCCACATCGTAATTCCTCTCCGCAGGCGAAAGGCGACTGAGTAGTAGGCGCAGGGATGGAGTTTACTGTCCGTGGAGCATCGCTGCGACAGGATGGCGCCAACTCCCACATCAGACGCGCCCACTTCAACGACGAACTGACGGGCCGTGTCGGTTGAGAGAGAATCGGTGCGTTGGTGAATCGCTCTTCAAATCCGAAACGGCTGATCCGCCTCCGGATTCCACTTGAAGGTCCTGATACTGGAAGTCAAGGCAGTTAACGGAGCGGCCACACGGCTGTAATCCCGGATGAATCTGCGGTAGAAAGCAAACCCCAAAAATCTCTGGAGCTGCAATCTCGTACCGGGCTGGGCCCATTCCAGAACCGCTCTAACCTTCTCCTGGTCCATCCTAATCTCTCCCTGGGGAGATGATGTACCCGAGAAAGGATGTCGTGGTGGGCGTGAAACTCGCACTTCTCGGCCTTCACGAACAGGCGATTCTCCAACAATCGCTGCAGAACCTGCCGGACATGCTGGACGTGGTCGGAAGGTTCCTTCGAGAAGATCAGAATGTCATCCAGGTAAACAAACACAAAGAGACCGATCATATCTCTCAGGACGTCGTTTCACCATACTCTGGAATACCGCTGGAGCATTGGTCAGTCCAAACGGCATCACCTGATACCAAGTGACCCATCGGTGTATTGAAACCCGTCAACCACTCGCCCTCTCTGATCCGGACCATGTGATACGCATTGCGTAGGTCTAGCTTGGTGAACACCGTAGCACCCTGTAAGGAGTCGAAGGCAGAACTCATCAAGGGCAGGGGGATACTTGTTCTTGACCGTGATGTCATTCAACCCCGATAATCAATACACGGTCGAAGAGAGCCATCCTTCTTACCCACAAAGAAGAATCCTGCCCCAGGGGTGATGACGAGGACGAACGAGACCAGCAGCTAGGGACTCCTTGATGTAGGTCTCCAAAGCCTCACGCTCAGGTCGGGAGATACTGTATAACCTTCCCTTGGGGTAGACAGCTCCAGGGAACAGGTTGATGGCACAATCATATGGTCGGTGGGGAGGGAGTGACAGAGCCTTCTGCTTACTGAACACTTCCCCCAAATCGGTGATATGTCTCGGGAACCAGGGACAAATCTGGGGGTTTAGCCTCAATCACCTGACTGGGAACCGAATGGGGACAGGCAGTCTTGAGACAGTTAGCATGACAATCAAGGCTCCAACTCGTTACCTTGCCCGTCACCCAATCGAACGGGATTGTGTTCCTTCAGCCAGGGGTATCCAGGGACCAGAGGAACATGGGAAGACGGCAGAATGAAGAATGAAATCATCTCCAATGATTCCCTCGACAACAGCATCTTAACCGGTTCAGTCCTCATCGTGATATCGTACCAGACTACTGCCGTTCAGAGTGGTCGCTTCAATGGCTTCCGCAATTGCTTCTTGAAAGCCCCAGCTGTTCCACCAACTCGGCATCAAGAAAGCTTCCATCGGCACCTGAATCGATAAAGCGTTAATCGCTAAGCTCTGATTCCTGTTCATAAGGGTAGCCGGGAAACGGGTCTGACAGAGGTATTGAGAGGTCGAAACTGGCTCGCTAAAAGTCCTCCCAACTTTAGCGAGCCGCGCAGTTTGACGACCGCCGGGAACAGGTGGCGAGGTAATGTCCCGAACCACCACAGTAGAAGCAACAGTTAGTCCTACGTCTGAGTTGGCGTTCCTCCTTGGTTAACCCGCGCGCCCTACTTGCATTGGTTCAGAATCGGGAGACAGGACCTCTCCACTAATCCTGTGTGGTGGATCGATGATCGACGATTCTGGTCCAATCCCCGACCCGACTGGAACCTGAGAAGCTGATCGATTGGACGGAACCCATTGCTTCTCCCTCCTTCGCTCTCGGACTCGATTATCCACCCGAATAGACAAGGCTACCAAGCTGTCCAGGTCACTAGGCTCGGATAAGAGATCAACTCATCCTTGAGCTGCTCCGACAGACCCTGGTAAAAGGCCGCTTGCAGAGACTCCTCATTCCACCCACTCTCCACAGCCAACGTCTTGAACTCGATCACGAAGTCGTCACGCCGAGTTCCTTGGCGAAGCGAAAACAGGCGCCTAGCTGCGTCCCTCCCTCGGACGGAATGGTCGAAGAGCTTCCTCATCTCGGCCGTGAACCCCTGGTATGAAGCCATGCAGGGGTCTTGTCGTTCCCAAACGGCTGAAGCCCACTCCAGCGCTCGACCCGCAGCAACTCAATCACAAAGGCTATCCTAGCCTTGTCTGTGGCATAAGAGTAGGGCTGTAGATCGAACACTAACCCACACTGCATAAGGGCGAAAGAACGGCATCTTCCCAGCTCCCCCTCATATTTATCCGGCGTCGGAACCTTGGGCTCACGGGAAGGACACAGCTCCAGAAGCGGCAGGCGAGATGGGTGAAACCGGTAGTGGATCCTCCACCGAAACTTGCGCTGGTTCTGGACCTCCGTCAGACCGGGTAGAAAGGTTCCGAACTGCTAACGCGATCTCCCTGTAGCTCCGTGCTATGATGGCCTAACATCTTCTCCTGATGGGTAATGGCATGGCGAACAGAGTCCAGGTCCGCTGGGTTCATTACTGGCCGGATCGTTCTGTCACGGTTTACTAAGCCAGAACCCAGAAGCAGACCAGGACAAGGTAGGTTGGAAACAAAGGTGAGTGTTTATTTAATAGATCCACGAGTGAGGCTGAATAATCCAGGGAACAGAGCGGGTGGCGTGGATGGGTTGTTGAGGGTGCAGTGGTAGGTCCAGTAATGGCTCGGGCAGCCGCACCATCAGGCAGAGGTTGGGTGAAGGTTCCGGATGAGTGACTGCAGATGGAACAAAAGGGAGGTAAGTACAAAACAAGCAAACAAGGTGCAAAACAACAAAACTAACGCTACATGCTCTAAGGCTGATCCACTGATAAACATACTGTTCATGGCTAACGATCCGGCAGGGAATGGATGTTAGGACAGAGCCTAAGAAGGGTGATGATCAGGACCAGGTGTGCAGATTGCTGATGGGATGCAGGTGCGGAAATCAAGAGAGCTCCCGCCTAGCAACGTTGCCCGGCAACCAGGCAGGGAGCGTTCCAGAACCCTCGGGAAACTGGAGATCCCGAGCAGAAAAACTAGTACCCAGACAGAAACCGACTCAGACTGCAGGGATCGTTACACCTGGAGGGCGATAAATGACAAAAATGTTAAGCTTGAATGGGCTAGTGACTGTGACAGCATGGAATTCAAATGAGGAGATAGACAGATGGGTCAGAGGAAAAAGAGAGAATGTCCACTTGGGAGAGATGAGGATTCCTGTGCCACCGCCGCGCTGACCAGATGCTCTCGGGGTATGCGAGAACACATGGTTAGACGAGGAAAGAAAATATAAAGTAACTCTGCAATAGGATAGATAATATACAGTTGCAGCAGCGAATGTTATGAGTCAAAAGAGTTTGTGCAAAAAGGGTCAATGCAGATAGTTCAGGTAGCTATTGGTTAACTATTTAGCAGTCTTATAGCTTGGGGGTAGAAGCTGTTTAGGGTCCTGTTGTCATCTGTGGATCTGTTGGGGCGATATGTGGTATCTGGGATGATGGTGTTGATGTGAGCCATTACCAGCCTTTCAAAGTATTTCATGGCTACAGATGTGCTACGAGGCAATAGTCATTTAAAAAGGTTACCTTGCCATTATTGGGCACAGGGTCTATGGTGGTCTGCTTGAAACATGCAGGTATTACAGATGGGGTCAGGGAGAGGTTGAAAATGTCAGTAAAGACACTTTGCAGCTGTTCAGCACGTGCTCTGAGTACGCATCCTGGTAATCTGTCTGGCCCCGTGGCCTTGTGAATGTTAACTTGTTTAAAGGTCTTACTCACATCGTCTACGGAGAGCGAGATCACACAGTCGTCAGGAACAGCTGGTGCACTCATGCATGGTTCAGTGTTGCTTGCCTCGAAGCGAGCATAGAAGGAATTTAGCTTGTCTGGTAGGCTCGCGTCACTGGGCAGCTTGCAGCTGGGTTTCCCTTTGTAATCTGTGATAATTTGCAAGCCCTGCCACATCTGACAAGCTTCAGAGCCGACGTAGTATGATTCGATCTTAGTCCTGCATTGACATTTTGACTGTTTGATGGTTCATTGAAGGTCATAGCGGGATTTCTTATAAATGTCCGGATTAGTGTCCTGCTCCTTGAAAGAGGCAACCCTAGCATTTAGCTCAGTGCGGATGTTGCCTGTAATCCATGGCTTCTAGTTGGGATATGTACATACGTACGGTCACTGTCAGGACGATGTCATCAATGCACTTGACTGATGTGGTAAACTCCTCAATGTTATCGGATTAATCCTGGAACATATTCCAGTCTGTGGTAGCGAAACAGTCCTGTAGCTGAGCATTCGCTTCATCAGACCACTTCCGTATTGAGCGTGTCACTGGTACTTCCTGTTTGAGTTTTTGCTTGTAAGCAGGAATCATGAGGATAGAGTAATGGTCAGATTTGCCAAATAGAGGTTGAGGGAGAGCTTTGTATGCGTCTCTGTGTGTGGAGTAAAGGTGATCTACAGTTTCTTTGCCTCTAGTTGCACAGGTGACATGCTGGTAAAAATGAGGTAAGACAGATTTCAGTTTCCCTGCATTAAAATCACGGCCACTAGGAGCGCCACCTCTGGATGTGCATTTTCTTGTATATTATCCATGTCCTTATTCAGACATGACTCTGAGAAATCTAGGATATTACAGTTCTTCAGGTCCCGTTGATAGGATAGTCTCGAACGTAGCTCATCCAGTTTGTTCTCCAGTGATTGTACGTTCACCAATAGAATGGAGGGTAGAGGTGATTTATTTACTCATCAACGTTGTCTCATCAGGGAGCCCACTCGTTTGCCTCTCTTGCGCCGTCGCTTTCGAGTCCTTGGGATTAGGGCCTGGTCCGGAATGAGCAGTACATCCACAACTGCCGACTCGTTGAAGTAGAAATCTTCATCCAAATCGAAAGTTAGTCGTCGCTGTTCTGATTTCCAGAAGCTGTGGCTTAAATATTTATGTACAAAAATCAGCATAATTTCTTTTTTTTAAATAGCAGAATTGGTCAGGAGCCCGTAGAACGACAGCTGTCCACTACAGCACCATCTTCAACCAGGAGGACCGCTTCATGTAACATGTTACATGTGTTCTGTTTCCTTCCTGTCTTGACTCAGAAACACCAGCCAGCTCCACAGTGATGACATCATGAATGTACCGCTTCATCCGTCCAAGTAACGGTTAACACGTGCACCTTCCTGTGTTGTCACAGATACACCAGCCAGCCTCACAGTGACGGCATCATGTTAGACCACGAGGACAGTTTCTGGTGTCAGGCCCTGGAAGACCTGGAGACCTGTGGACAGTCTGAGCTCCTCAGAGAGATAGAGGTATACTACAATAACTCACCTGGTCAATTAAAAGACAATCAACTGTCTCTGAACCTATAAAAACGGAGACATCTGCCACACACCTGACAAGGAAGGTAAGAGGCTTGAAGAAAAGGTCCTGCACACTTAGATCCATGTAAATTCCAAAGGGAAGTGTTTCCCTGTGAACCAAAAAGACCAAAGAGCAGTATTTGACAGTACAGGAAATTGCAACAGTACAGTGCATAGTGCATAGTGAACATACAGGTATCTATTTGTTATTCCACTGCTGCTGGTGTCCTGTTGTGTTGGGCCTAGCATGGTCACAGCAACATAGACACATTCTAGGAAAGACTGCATACTAACATACATACGGGAACTATTTAAAAATATAGCCTGGATCTGTTTCCGTACATATATTAGGATGTCAATAAAAAGACAGATGGACATCGACAATGTTTAGTTTCTGCTCGCATTTTCAGACCCCAGCTGGAAACTGCTTTGGTCGTTACAGCAGTATAATGTTATTCCAGCATCTTCGTCTACAGTTCCCAGTATAATGTTATTCCAGCATCTTCGTCTACAGTTCCCGGTATAATGTTATTCCAGCATCTTCGTCTACAGTTCCCAGTATAATGTTATTCCAGCATCTTCGTCTACAGTTCCCAGTATAATGTTATTCCAGCATCTTCGTCTACAGTTCCCAGTATAATGTTATTCCAGCATCTTCGTCTACAGTTCCCAGTATAATGTTATTAAAGCATCTTCGTCTACAGTTCCCAGTATAAAGTTATTCCAGCATGTTAGTCTACAGTTCCCAGTATAATGTTATTCCAGCATGTTAGTCTACAGTTCCCAGTATAATGTTATTCCAGCATCTTCGTCTACAGTTCCCAGTATAATGTTATTCCAGCATGTTAGTCTACAGTTCCCAGTATAATGTTATTCCAGCATGTTAGTCTACAGTTCCCAGTATAATGTTATTCCAGCATGTTAGTCTACAGTTCCCAGTATAATGTTATTCCAGCATGTTAGTCTACAGTTCCCAGTATAATGTTATTCCAGCATGTTAGTCTACATTTCCCAGTATAATGTTATTCCAGCATGTTAGTCTACAATTCCCAGTATAATGTTATTCCAGCATGTTAGTCTACAGTTCCCACTATAATGTTATTCCAGCATGTTAGTCTACAGTTCCCAGTATAATGTTATTCCAGCATGTTAGTCTACAGTTCCCACTATAATGGTATTCCAGCATGTTAGTCTACAGTTCCCACTATAATGTTATTCCAGCATGTTAGTCTACAGTTCCCAGTGGTCGCATACACATGATATATTTAGAGACTGGGGTTGCGTCCCAAATGGCACCCTATTCACTATGTAGTGCACTACTTTTGACCAGAGACCTATGGACCCTGGTAGTGCACTAAATTGGCAATAGGGCGTAATTTTGGAAGCATCCTGAGGAACTTTGTGGAGCCCATTATAAATGTGCTGAAACCCCTCCAGTAGCTGCCTTGCCAGGTACTGGAGTCTGTCCTCTACCTCTACTCTATTCTACTCTACTCTACTCTACTCTGCTCTACTCTACTCTACTTTGCCATGCTCTACTCTATGCTATACTATACTATACTCTACTCTGTACTCTACTCTATGCTCTGCTCTACTCTACTCTGCTATGCTCTACTCTACTCTACTCTGCTCTACTCTACTTTATGCTCTACTCTACTCTGTTCTCTTCTCTGTACTCTACTCTATGCTCTACTCTGCTCTGGTCTCTACTCTGCTCTACTTTGCTATGTTCTACTCTACTCTGTACTCTACTCTATGCTCTACTCTACTCTGCACTCTACTTTATGTTCTACTCTACTCTGTTCTCTACTCTATGCTCTACTCTACTCTGTTCTCTACTCTGTTCTCTACTCTATGCTCTACTCTACTCTGTTCTCTACTCTGTTCTCTACTCTATGCTCTACTCTACTCTGTTCTCTACTCTGTACTCTACTCTATGCTCTACTCTACTCTGTTCTCTACTCTGTACTCTACTCTATGCTCTACTCTACTCTGTTCTCTACTCTGTACTCTACTCTACTCTATGCTCTACTCTACTCTGTACTCTACAATGCTCTACTCTACTCTGTACTGTACTCTATGCTCTACTCTCTCTGTTCCCTACTCTGTACTCTACTCTATACTATACTATGCTCTACTCTACTCTACTCTGTACTCTACTCTACTCTACTCTACTCTACTCTGCTATGCTTTACTCTACTTTACTCTACATTACTCTTCTCTATTCTCTCTATAGGCATCCATCATGACGGGCAGTGCCATCAGTATTGGGGTGGATGGTAACAAGTCCCATGCCGTCCCCCACCCTGGGGACCCCGTCAGCCAGCCCCGCGTCAGCCCTCTACGGAGGAGCTCCCTCCTGCACCACGATGCCAAGACCCACCTGCACCAGGAGGTCCACCTCCACCAGGAGGCCCACCTGCCCCCGGAGGCCCAGCTCCTGCACCACGAGGCCAGGACACAGCTGCATCACGAGGCCAAGGCCAAGAACACACTTCGGGTGTCTGAGAAGACCTGGGAGTCCCGCAGGATCAAGGAGGAGATGCAGGAGATCCTGTCCCCGACCCCTCTCGAGCTACACAAGGTGACTAATGTACCCACCATGCAGGGCTCTCCAACCCTGTTCCTGGAGAACTGACATCCTGTAGGATTTCACTCCAATTCTTATAATTAGCTGGTTGATTATCTGAATCAACTGGTGTTGGAGCATAAACCTACCGGAGGGTTGCTCTCCAGGAACAGGGTTGGAGTTAAAACTTACAGGAGGGTAGCTCTCCAGGAACAGGGTTGGAGCGTAAACCTACAGGAGGGTAGCTCTCCAGGAACAGGGTTGGAGTTAAAACCTACAGGAGGGTAGCTCTCCAGGAACAGGGTTGGAGTTAAAACCTATAGGAGGGTAGCTCTCCAGGAACAGGGTTGGAGTTAAAACCTATAGAAGGGTAGCTCTCCAGGAACAGGGTTGGAGCGTAAACCTACAGGAGGGTGCTCTCCAGGAACAGGGTTGGAGCGTAAACCTACAGGAGGGTAGCTCTCCAGAAACAGGGTTGGAGCGTAAACCTTTAGGAGGGTAGCTCTCCAGGAACAGAGTTTAAGAGCCCTGCACCACTGGAACCTGACTCCACCATATGCTGTTGTTCCTTCCGGTTGAGGTCTAGACAGTGTACAGTAACAGACCACAGTAATCAATAATAGATCAATACATACATTATTGACTAACAACACTCTAATTTATTAATTGGCTTGTGCACCCTGCTCTTCACTGTCAGACCAACCTGCCTGCTTTAGTTCGTTTGCTCAATAGCACTGGTCTTGCCAATAGCGGCTCTTTTTCACATTTACATTTTAGTCATTTAGCAGACGCTCTTATCCAGAGCGACTTACAGTTAGTGAGTGCATACATTTTCATACTGGCCCCCGTGGGAAACGAACTCACAACCCTGGCGTTGCAAGCGCCATGCTCTACCAACTGAGCTACAGGGGACTCTTTCTGAGGAAGGTTTTACTTGCAATGTTCGTGATGCTGAATGCACTTATTGTACAGTACTGCAAGTCACAGAATAAGAGTGCCTGCTAAATGCAGACTTCACTGCCCTCAGAGGTAAAGGTTAAACCATAGCCACCACCCTACTCTGTCATTGGCTTTAGTTAGCATTTTAAGTGCATGTTCAACCATCCCAAGGCCCCGTTATGTCACTAAGCTGTGCAGCCATGTGTGAAGCTACAGGATATATGAGCAGTACTAACATTGTTAAAGGAGTTATGTGTTCAGCCAAGTTCAGCTATGTCCAGCTATGTTCAGCTATGTCCAGCTATGTCTAGCTATGTCCAGCTATGTCCAGCTATGTTCAGCTATGTCCAGCTATGTTCAGCTATGTCCAGCGGTGTCTAGCTATGTCCAGCTATGTTCAGCTATGTTCAGCTATATCCAGCTATGTCCAGCTATGTCCAGCTATGTCCAGTTATGTCCAGCTATGTCCAGCTATGTTCAGCTATGTTCAGCTATATCCAGATATGTCCAGCTATGTCCAGCTATGTCTAGCTATGTCCAGCTATGTTCAGCTATGTCCAGCTATGTCCAGCTATGTTCAGCTATGTTCAGCTATGTCCAGCTATGTTCAGCTATGTCCAGCTATGTTCAGCTATGTCCAGCTATGTTCAGCTATGTCTAGCTATTTCTAGCTATATCCAGATATGTCCAGCTATATCCAGCAATGTTCAGCTATGTCCAGCTATGTTCAGCTATGTCTAGCTATGTCTAGCTATATCCAGATATGTCCAGCTATGTCCAGCTATGTTCAGCTATGTCCAGCTTGTTCAGCTATGTCCAGCTATGTTCAGCTATGTCTAGCTATGTCCAGCTATGTTCAGCTATGTCTAGCTATGTTCAGCTATGTCCAGCTATGTCCAGCTATGTCCAGCTATGTTCAGCTATGTCCAGCTATGTTCAGCTATGTCCAGCTATGTCCAGCTATGATCAGCTATGTCCAGCTATGTCCAGCTATGTTCAGCTATGTCCAGCTATGTCCAGCTATGATCAGCTATGTCCAGCTATGTTCAGCTATGTTCAGCTATGTCCAGCTATGCGTGTGTTGAAGCTACTCATCCCTTATTGGGTTGTATTCCCTTATCGGGTTGTATTCCCCAGGTGACGGTGATGAAGGATCCGGAGAGCGATGACTTTGGCTTCAGCGTATCGGACGGGTTCCTAGAGAAAGGTGTTTATGTCAACATGATCCGTCCCGAGGGCCCGGCGGACCGCGCAGGCCTGAAACCATATGACAGGATCCTACAGGTGCCTACTGCGTCTGTAACTATCCACCAGCCTGTACTTACCCACCAGCCTGTACCAATCCACCAGCCTGTACCGATCCACCAGCCTGTACCGATCCACCAGCTTGTACCGATCCACCAGCCTGTACCTATCCACCAGCCTGTACCGATCCACCAGCCTGTACCTATCCACCAGCCTGTACCTGATCCACCAGCCTGTACCTATCCACCAGCATGTACCTATCCACCAGCCTGTACCTACCCACCAGCCTGTACCTACCCACCAGCCTGTAGATAGATAGATAGATAGATAGATAGATAGATAGATAGATAGATAGATAGATAGATAGATAGATAGATAGATAGATAGATAGATAGATAGATAGATAGATAGATAGATAGATAGATAGATAGATAGATAGATAGATAGATAGATAGATAGATAGATAGATAGATAGATAGATAGATAGATAGATAGATAGATAGATAGATAGATAGAAGCTAAATGGCATATATTATATTACTAGCATGGCACTAGCAGTGTTAGTATCTATTGATAATGTTTCTGTGTTAGTTCACTGGGATTTTCTTTAGCTAGCCTTTAGGTAGCACCCACCCACCCACCCACTCTCTCTCTCGCTCTCTCTCTCTCTCTCTCTCTTTCTCTCTATCTCTCTCTCTCTCTCTCCCCTCCTCTCCCCCTCTCTCTCTCTCTCCCCCTCTCTCTCTCTCTCCCCCTCCTCTCTCTCCCCCCCTCCTCTCTCTCTCCCCTCCCTCTCTCTCCCCCTCCTCTCTCTCCCCCCTCCCTCCCTCTCTCCCTCCCTCCCTCTCTCCCCTCCCTCCCTCTCTCCCCCCCTCCCTCCCTCCCTCTCCCCCTGCATGCTGTGCACAATCTGGCTCTCATTACAGACCGCTGTCAAGTTAATAAATGATCAGCGCATTAACAATTATGCTTCGGCCAGAGAAAACATGGAGGGGCAGGTTGGGTTGTGACCACTGGGAGATGGCAATAGCAACCCCACTGTTGGGAATATCTTCTCATATAGTAGAGTTATTATAATATCTACCCTTTAATACCCATGAGACAGAAGAAAATAAAAATAAAATAGAAATACATTTTTAGACCAGAATAGAACAATGGGTATGGTTCTGATTAAGCCAAAGCCACAGTTTAATAAAGTCCACTTATTGAAGGTAAATAAAGAAACCCAGAACTACTTATTATAAAAACGAACATTCAACGTGTACAGACTCGGCCAAGATAAAAAGTAAACTATGCACACCCAGCAGGATATGCCAGTGCTCCTAGCTTCCAGATCCCAGTTCCCTAGCTGTCTTCCAAGCCAAACAATACCTGATTCTCACTATACGGCCAACCCAAACCGTACTGTGCTTGCTCTGATATTTTCCTTTTACATTGTCCTTCCAGCCTGGTTCCAGCAACTAGGGTGGATGTGTAACCAGGCCTGCCCCGTACAGCTCAGCTTGGCTCAGTTTGGTTCGGTTTGGCCATGTATGTGTGAACCACAATCAACAGTGCACACTGATGTGGTTAAAGCGGCATTAGCAGAGTTGTTGGAATGTTGCTATTGACTGCAGTGTTTGTGGCGTTTATTCCTAGAAATCAGTCCTTGGTTGCAGTGTTTTATGGTTTAGAATCTGATCTGTCTGTGAGAAATCTACAGTAACAGAAGAAGTGTGTACAGCATCTATGTTGTGCATGAAATTGGACAACTTCTTAATATGGATGCCGTATGTATTGTCTATTCGACACCCTCCACTTAGTATCCCTGTTCTAGTGAGGATTATGTAACACATTAATAAACAACTGCTTCAAAATGCACACAGGGCTGAATCCTAACTCGTACAAATCCTCCTACTGAAATCATTGATTGATTGACGCAAAAGTCAGAGTTGCACGTGCCATCCACATTGTGACAAATTCCATACTGTCCAAACTCCAAAGTGAATAATTCTACCCACATTGTCAAACAATGAATGAATCTGCATGTCTTCCCCTTAGTGGGGACATGCATGTGAATGTGTCATTGTAAATGTCAACAGTTCTGTAAGTCACTTTGATTGCTAAAAGTCTGCAAAATTAACTTATTTTGGGGGTTGGTGAACCACATGCGTACCAGGGACTTTGACTTTTGACTGAATTTCTAGTCTTGACTCCCAAGTTTCATAATTCAATACTTGCCATACCAGCCAATGTTTTTAGGAAATTGTGCTGAAATCAACTATGTACTGAATATGAGTCTAATGAATTACAGAATATGAGTCTAATGAATTACTGAATATGAGGCTAATGAATTACTGAATATGAGGCTAATGAATTACTGAATATGAGTCTAATGAATTACTGAATAAGAGTCTAATGAATTACTGAATATGAGTCTAATGAATTACTGAATATGAGGCTAATGAATTACTGAATATGAGGCTAATGAATTACTGAATATGAGGCTAATGAATTACTGATTATGAGTCTAATGAATTACTGAATATGAGTCTAATGAAGTACTGAATATGAGGCTAATGAATTACTGAATATGAGGCTAATGAATTACTGAATATGAGGCTAATGAATTACTGAATATGAGGCTAATGAATTACTGAATATGAGTCTAATGAATTACTGAATATGAGGCTAATGAATTACTGAATATGAGGCTAATGAATTACTGAATATGAGTCTAATGAATTACTGAATATGAGGCTAATGAATTACTGAATATGAGTCTAATGAATGACTGAATATGAGTCTAATGAATTACTGAATATGAGGCTAATGAATTACTGAATATGAGTCTAATGAATGACTGAATATGAGGCTAATGAATGACTGAATATGAGGCTAATGAATGACTGAATATGAGGCTAATGAATGACTGAATATGAGGCTAATGAATGACTGAATATGAGGCTAATGAATGACTGAATATGAGTCCAATGAATGACTGAATATGAGGCTAATGAATGACTGAATATGAGTCTAATGAATTACTGAATATGAGGCTAATGAATTACTGAATATGAGTCTAATGAATGACTGAATATGAGGCTAATGAATGACTGAATATGAGGCTAATGAATGACTGAATATGAGGCTAATGAATATCCATTTCCCCTGGTGCTGTAGGTGAACCACGTGCGTACCAGGGACTTTGACTGCTGCCTGGCTGTGCCCCTGATCACCGAGGCTGGGGACAAGCTGGAGCTGGTGATCAGCAGGAACCCTCTGGCCCAGAAACTGCACCATGAACAGGACTGTCTGGACCAGGACCAAGGCCTTCTCATCTCTGCGCTGCAGTCCAACAGTAGGGAACACCACCACTATACCACCACCACAACCCGAGCCATGGACCTGTGATTACAGTCACATACTGCAGTCACACCAAGCCACAGACCACTACCATGGAACTGTATCTGACTTTACAAACACACACAAAACCATGTGTCTACAGACACACCAGTGACCTGTGACTTTACAACCTACATACACACCAGTGACCTGTGACTTTACAACCTACAGACACACCAATGACCTGTGACTTTACAACCTACATACACACCAATGACCTGTGACTTTACAACCTACAGACACACAGTCAAAGACAAGCACCATGGACCTATACAGAGATAGATACACAGTACAGACATGCAGAGCCACAGACCAGAACTTTGAACCTGTGATTACAGATACATCATGCCACAGACCTGTAACCACAGACCTGCAACTAGAGACACACAGAGACAGAACCACAGACCAGCACCATGGACCTGTCTGTGACTCTACAGACACAGACCATGGACCTGTAATTACAAACACACCGAACCACAGACCAGCACCATGGACCTGTAATTACAAACACACCGAACCACAGACCAGCACCATGGACCTGTCTGTGACTCTACAGACACAGACCATGGACCTGTAATTACAAACACACCGAACCACAGACCAGCACCATGGACCTGTAATTACAAACACACCGAACCACAGACCAGCACCATGGACCTGTAATTACAAACACACCGAACCACAGACCAGCACCATGGACCCGTGACACTACTATACAGATACAAATTAAAGGTGCACATACAAAGTTGACGTGTTTACTACCTACATCCCTGGACCTGTGACCAGGTGCTCAGAGCAACTGACACGGAGTCACAGACAGAACCCCGTGGTGGCTGGACTTGTACTAACAGCTACAAAATACAATCCTTACAGACTCACAGAACTCTGTGTCTTCAGCCCTAACAACCATGGTAAAAAAAAATAATAATTTGAAGACGTTTTTACAGATTCCTTTTTACCCCAAGTCTCGTGTTTCCTGTGTTGTCATTATGTCAACCCCTTATATAAAAAATGAAGAAACAGTTGACCTATGACCTATTCTGAAACTGCTTTTGTTTGTTTGAGTCTTCAAAAGCAGAAGCCATTTGGGCATGGAAAAGCACACGCATATGAACACACACACACACACTGTGGACAAAGGGTGAAGGAGGACAATGCAGAAGCCTGCTGCTATTGGGGGGCTGATGGGGTTAATGAAACAAAGGTGATGTTTGGTCCTTCAGCAAATACTTTTATATGGACATATTGTGGTCAGTCAGTGGTTGGATGAGTATTTTTTACAGTGCAATCATTTTTTATTTGTGTGTACTGATTGATGCGCTTTCATATTTCAACATTTTGGCCAAACGGATTTACAGATGCCCTCAAGCAACAATCTGAGACATAATAGTACTTCAAGGAGTAAAACCACTTCAATTTTAAGGAGTAAAACCACTTCCAGGTTATCTTTGTTTATCCTTCTGATGTTTTCTTTGCTTTGTCCCCCTTTCTGTCCACTCCCTCTGATCCTCTGTCCCTCTGTCCTGGCGCCATGTAGCATCTACCCCATTTGCCAAATTGGAATTGGAGGGCACATAACACCGTCTCTGTCCACTCTGAACTAAACTGAAGCCAAGCTGCCACTCCCCCACCTCTACCGGCAAATGTTTCCCATGCAGGAAAATGTCTGGGACTATTTTAGACTCACAGATAAACATTATATAATAATATAACAGCACCACTTCCTCATCCAGCCCAGTGTCCAGCTCCCAGCCTTTTTAGCCTTGCTGTTAAATGAGGTTAAAGCACAGAGGACACTGAGGCCTGGTTTCAGTTGACCCCCACTTCAACCTGAAATACCACAGAGGACACTGAGGCCTGGTTTCAGTTGACCCCCACTTCAACCTGAAATACCACAGAGGACACTGAGGCCTGCTTTCAGTTGATCCCCACGTCAACCTGAAGTACCACAGAGGACACTGAGGCCTGGTTTCAGTTGACCCCCACTTCAACCTGAAGTAACAACCTCTCTGTTAATAGATTTGGGGCTCTATTCAATCTGTATCCATGAAGCGTTACAGATTCTGTGATAGTAATTTAAAGGTAATTTCTGATTGAGCCGACATATGCAGCATTTACCGTGAATGATATCTCCGCTACTGTGGGAACATTACCATTCTGTAACGCTGAATTTCCGCGATACAGATTGAATAGAGCTCTTGGTATTAATGAACTATGTGCCATTGTACCAATGTACTAACGGCAGCAAAGTCTCTGTAGTTTTCATTAGGACACACAACAGAAAACATTTCAAAATGTTTTCTTCTGTTTGGTGCCTAATGACCACGACCATGAGGTAACAACATCTCTGCATAGTAGAGCTATTATTAACCCATGTGCCAATAATCAATGACTGCTATGAATATTGGTTATGAAACTGGGCTGGTACAGGGTTGGTCGGTGTATCATCCGTCCCTCTCTGGGCGGTACAAGAATGAGAGGAATCCTTCTGCTTGATTTGATATTAAGGTTGAATGACAGTGAACACTCATTAATCACAAACAAGGGAGAAGAGATCAGAGCTCTCTCTGTATAAAAAACATTTAATGGTAGAAAGAAACAGAGAATTGAAGGCTTTTTAAATGAATTACAGTACAGTGCCGTCATCATATACTGTAGAAAAGTAATGCATGCATGGTCTTACGCACTCTCGATTGCAATGATATTAACCATTCTCAAATCTTCACATTGATCTGGTACTTTCCCTCTTCTTAAGAGCAGACGCTCTTCTCCAGAGCGACTTACATTTTTTTTTTTTTATCCAGTCTCCAAAACATTCTGCAGCCCTAGAAGAGTTCTTGTCAGTAGTGCATCAAATCAACAGCAAACTAGATTAGATATACTTTCATACAAACTTTAAATGAGATGTTTAGTCAACCCCTAGGTAGAAATAAAGGACTGAGGACGAGGTCTGTGGGTTTCTTGGCTGACAATGACGCATGCTCTGTTTGTGCTGTCTTTCGAAACCCTGTGGTCGTCACGCCAAACAGTGACCATAGGAGTTCGAGCAAGAAAGCACAAATAGATCCTGGAACAAGTTAGATACATTCCTCTCTGTGTATCGTAAATTTTTTAGGTTCTCAACAACCAGTTTCAGTACACTGCTTAAAATGTGGCCAAGAAAGATAAAATAACATGCACCTCCTAGCATGTCTAGCTAGCAATGTCAGTTACCAATGTCAGTTACCAATGCCAGTTACCAATGCCAGTTACCAATGCCAGTTACCAATGCCAGTTACCAATGCCAGTTACCAATGCCAGTTACCAATGCCAGTTACCAATGCCAGTTACCAATGCCAGTTACCAATGCCAGTTACCAATGTCAGTTACCAATGTCAGTCTCTCAGTAATCCAGAGCCAGTTACCAATGCCGGTAACCAATGCCAGTTACCTCCTTTTCAGTTACCAATGTCGGTTACCAATGCCAGTTACTGCCTAACCTGCCATTTTGTATGTCAGTTACCAATGCCAGTTACCAATGTCAGTTACCAATGCCAGTTACCAATGCCAGTAACCAATGCCAATTACTAAAGCCAGGCAAGCATAAAGATGTTTGGAGAAATTAGAAAAGCCACAACTTAGTGTCTTTCCAGGCAAACGTAAAGATGTGTTATCTTTCTACGTCATCAGAGTTTATTATGAATCAGTGAGTAGTCGACAAGCAAACAAGCATGGACATCTCTTACGATTTCTCATAAATTACATGTTTGCAAGTGGAAACACGTCTGCCTCCATTAGCTTGTTATTGAGAAAGAGTATATTTAGGAGTATTATTAGCCCTTTTCTCTCATGTGGTCAAGAAAATTCCTGCCTTCTCTTAAAATCTATTTTTGAAGCTATTTTCTTGGTCCCAGAGCAGCAACCCCTATTCTTGCCAAAACACTTTTTACTCGTAATTATCTGTGGATTACTCCAAATGTTGTCCCTGCCCCAGGATACGTCCCAAATGTTACCCTTCCCTTTATAGTGCACTACTGTTGACCAGGGCCCATAGGGTGCCATTTGAGACACATCTCCAGAGTCCTGTTTATACCCTGTGTTGGAAAGTACCAGTTGGGTCTATAAAGTAGAAAGCCCTCATTGTTCCACAAGATTTTGGAGAATTCTCATAAGAACAATCACCGTCTCTGTTCAGGCTTGTATTATTGCCCACGGAACTGGCCTGGCCCTTGGCCACAGAACTCTAGACACTGTTTCTTTCTCTCTTTTATCTCTCTCTCGTCCTTTTCTTCTCTCTCTCTCTCCTGTCTCATACGTTCTCATTCTCTCTCCCTCTCTCTCTCTCTCTCTCTCTCTCTCTCTCTCTCTCTCTCTCTCTCTCTCTCTCTCTCTCTCTCTCTCTCCTGTCTCATATGTTCTCATACTCTCTCTCGCTCTCTCTCTCTCCTGTCTCATATGTTCTCATACTCTCTCTCTCTCTCTCTCTCTCCTGTCTCATATGTTCTCATACTCTCTCTCTCTCTCTCTCTCTCTCTCTCTCTCTCTCTCTCTCTCTCTCTCTCTCTCTCTCTCTCTCTCTCTCTCTCTCTCTCTCTCTCTCTCTCTCTCTTTTCTCTCTCTCTCAATTCAATTTCAATTTCAATTCAAATTAAGGGGCTTTATTGGGCATGGGAAACATATGTTTACATTGCCAAAGCAATGAAATAGATAATAAACAAAAGTGAAATAAACAATAAAAAAAGAGCAGTAAACATTACACTCACACCAAATGTCATAGGTTATTTCTCTCTCTCTCTCTCTCTCTCTCTCTCTCTCTCTCTCTCTCTCCCTCTCCCCTCTCTCTCTTTCTGTCTTTCTTTCTTTCTCTCTCTCTCTCCCTCTCTGTAACTTTTTATGTAACTCCACCAAACGGCTCCAAAATCTGTCCCTGGTAATGGAAGGCCAATGTTAATCATGCGTTTTGCTTGAGGTGGTCGGATGAGCTGAGATGACCAGAACCTAAACCCAGAAATCCACAGGGCAGTTTCATCATTCTGGGCCTGTATTCATAAAGCAAGAAGACCATTTTGAAAACAGGTCCTGTTCTTCTTGAAGGGGAAATTCTCAATTCATTTCAATCACATAGCAAGAGTGTTACATGTACTGTAAGTATCTTCATGTACGAATTATAAAACATTGAAGTGTTTTTCTACGCAATATGAAGTGGCAAAAAATGGTGTCTTAAGGTTAGAGTTTAACAAGCTTTTGAGGCATTTTACATGTGATCATTCTTATGCATTTTAAAGGTCAAAGGTCAAATTGATGTATGCATTGATAGTGTGTATTTGAAGAGTTTATTTCCAAAACGCTATATCCACCAATTTTTCACATTTGTCTTTTTCATCAGAAATGATTGCTTGTGGGTACCTTCATGTGTGTGTAAAATATTACTGTTCTCAGATTTTTTATTAATAGATTTTAGATGTGTATGATTTCTTTTCTTTTTTTATTGCCAAACACTATATATCCATTGTTTAGCTGGAATGGAATGTTCGTATGCTATGTATTTGACTGTGATATGTGGTTGTCTCACCTAGCGATCTTAAGATAAATGCACTTACTGTAAGTCGCTCTGGATAAGAGATTCTGCCAAATGACTAAAATGTCAAATGTAAATGTTTTACATACAGATCTCATATTACTGTATTGAATTATTTGTTTAAAAATATATATATATTGATGTCACAAATGTATCATTGTACATTTCTTCATTAGAAATGTCGTTATTTGTTACATTTGACTTTGTGAAACCGGATATATAGCATCTTGCAAAAAAACATGATTATGTCTCTCTGAAAATGAAGCCATCAAGTGATAAATTTCAAACAAATACATGTCTGTCATTGAACACCCCCATGCCATGATTAGATAGTGAAAAACACACCAATCTCTTTCATTATTTCTTTGAACAATAAACGCAAATTTACCAACGTTTCTGAAAATTGATATTTAGCGTTTTGGAATGAAACTCTTCATTTTTTAATGTGTAATATTAAAGTTCTCTTCTCTGTATAGTATTTTTATATTATATTTTCTCCCTCGAAGCACAATAAAGAAAAGAGACATATGGTTATTGAGATTTTTATGAAAAAAGACTGTACTGCTACACCTTGAAGAGGAACATATTAAAAAATAAACAAGGACATGTTTTTGCTACATGTTTGTGTCATAGGTGATTCATGTAGTTCTTTAAATATGTTTATTGCAACCAAAAGAGGAAGCTCCAGATTTATAGACATTAAATATTGTTGATAGGGTATTTACATGATCCCAAACATAAACACGCACATACGCGCAAACACACACACACACACACACACACACACACACACACACACACACACACACACACACACACACACACACACACACACACACACACACACACACACACACACACACACACACACACACACACACACACACACACACACACACACACACACACACACACACACACACACACACACACACACACACACACACACACACACACACACACACACACACACTGCTGTTGTACTAGTATGTTTAAGTGGGGGAGGAAGGACGTTTCATTATTTGTTCATCCTTCTTTTCTTAACTGTTTGAAACCTGTGGTTCAGAGGTAAACTAGGCCTCCGGGCCTTCCTTTACATAATGGTTAGAGTACAGTATGTACACACACACACACACATAAACACGCTCTTCAAATTGATTTAGGGCATCATGATCTAAATAATGTTGATAACGGCTTGATAGCGTTTGTTTGTGGCGTGGCGCGCCGTGGGGCTTAGGCCACGGAGTGTGAGGTTTTTTTCAGCAGCTGCTGAAGAACAAAGCTATTTATAAGATTAAAGGTTAGAGCAACAGGACTGTTTTTCCACCACTGTTTCTCTCTGCCTGTCCTAGACTGCTGGCCAGCCTACGTGGTGCAAACTGCAGGGTCCTAGTCCTTAGTCCAAAAGGTAGCAAAACGTAGCAAAACGCTTTTCAACACTCAAAATGTTTCTTATTGGACAAGTAAAGGTAGTCCAGCCTTGTTTCAGTCTGTTTTCTAACATTTGGTGCCTAATGAAAAACCCAGCTCTCTGCCTGGCATGCTAGCTGGTCTTAAACGGTGCACACAGCAGAAGCAGGTATAGACAGAGCAGAGTACTTTTTTGTTTAAAATAAATGCACTGTTGGTTAAGGGCTGTAAGTAAGCATTTCACTGTAATGTCTGCACCTGTTGTATTCGGCGCATGTGACCAATAAAATTTGATTTGATTTGATTTGATTTAGATCAGAGGAACCCAGAATTAAACTGTCACACACTTTTTCACCCAGTCATAGGAAAGCAACGAGCCAACCCAGTCACATGAGCTAGAGAGCAACATTTCTAGGGAGGTAGCGAGAGAGCGCGAGAGAGAGAGAGAGAGAGAGAGAGAGAGAGAGAGAGAGAGAGAGAGAGAGAGAGAGAGAGAGAGAGAGAGAGAGAGAGAGAAGAGAGAAGAGAGAGAGAGAGAGAAAGATAGTCAAGAGAGAGAGAGAGAGAAGAGAGAGAGAGAGAGAGAGAGAGAGCAAGAGAGAGAGGGAGAGAGAGCGAGAGAGAGAGAGAGAGAGAGCAAGAGAGAGAAAGAGAGAGAAAGATCAAGAGAAAGATCAAGAGAGAGAGAGAGAGAGAGAGAGAGAGAGAGAGAGAGAGAGAGATTATAACTTCCTGCACATCTGAGTTGTATAAAGATAAGAATAAGAGGAACACAAGAGAAAATAGGTTTCGTTTTTGTTATTACAGATCATAAATACCAAATATTTCCAAGAAGATATTCTCTGCCATAATAAAGCTATTTCTGGAGAATTCTGTCAGACACAGAATGGAAAACTAAACTAAACTTGCGGTTATTTTAAGGATGGACTGTCTTCCCCAGGGCTAACAAAGCCAGGGATCAGTGCTTGTGTTCACAGAGTAGGAGTGTTGATATAGGATTCAGTTTCGCCTTCTAGGTTATAATAAATAAGATTATGGACAGAGGGGACCTGCTCAGAGAATCATTGTGAATAGGAGCCCAGATCAGTACATGTTTTATCATGAGGCTTCGTCTGCCCATATTGCTGTTTTCACTGAGCTCCTGCTGCCTCTCTGCCCCCTGACCTCTGTCCTGATCTCTGTCCGAAGCAACTATAACGCTACATCTGAAGACGTAGAGCCACAGGGACTGTTTCCTGGTGGAAGGGACGTAAGGGTGTACTTGGAAGTTGTTGTTGTTGTTGTTTGTCCCTTATTGTATTATTGATTTGGCGACAGCAACAAAAATGGGAGCCATGCCCCTCTGTTGTCATGCACTTTGCTTTTAGTATTGTCATGTTTATATTGGCCATGTTATGTGTTACTGTGTAACTGTCCTTGGATATCTGGAAAGGTGCAAATAAAATGTATTATTGTTATTATTGTTATTATTACTCTACATATCCACTGGCAGCCAAAATAAATTGTTTTCATCGATCCCCCATCCCACATAGTCTGCTAAAGAAATATAACCTGTATTTAACATACTGAGCAAGAGCCAAGAAAAACAAAGGGCTATTATGCCAAATGGAATCTCATATGAGTGTTTGTGTAACGATCCCGGCAGTCTGAGTCGGGTCCTGTCTGTGGACTAGTTTTTCTGCTCGTGATCTCCAGTTTCCCGAGGGTTCTGGAACGCTCCGGGGAGCTCTCTTGATTTCCGCACCTGCATCCCATCAGCAATCTGCACACCTGGTCCTGATCATCACCCTTCTTAGGCTCTGGCCTAACATCCATTCCCTGCCGGATCGTTAGCCATGAACAGTAGGTTCACCAGAGTATCAGTCTTAGAGCTTCTAGCGTTAGTTTTGTTGTTTTTGCACCTTGTTGGTTTGTTGTTTACTTACCTCCGTTTTGTTCCATCTGCAGTCACTCGTCCGGAACCTTCATCCAACCTCTGCCTGGTGGTCGGCGGCTGCCGAGCCATGATGGGATCAACCACTGCACCCCCCAACAACTAATCAACGCCGCCCGCTCTGTTCCCTGGATTATTCAGCATCACTCTTGAATTTGTAAATAAACACTCACCTTCGTTTCAACTTACCTTGTCCTGGTCTGCTTCTGGGTTCTGGCTTTGTAACTCGTGACAGAACGATCCGGCCAGTAATGAACCCAGCGGACCTGGACTCTGTTCGCCATGCCATTACCCATCAGGAGAAGATGTTGGGCCATCATAGCACGGTACTACAGGAGATCGCGTTGTCAGTTCGGAACCTTTCTACCGGTCTGACGGAGGTCCAGAACCAACGCAAGTTTCCGGTGGAGGATCCACTACCGGTTTCACCCATCTCGCCTGCCGCTTCTGGAGCTGTGTCCTTCCGTGAGCCCAAGGTTCCGACGCCGGATAAATATGAGGGGGAGCTGGGAAGATGCCGTTCCTTCCTTATGCAGTGTGGATTAGTGTTCGATCTACAGCCCTACTCTTATGCCACAGACAAGGCTAGGATAGCCTTTGTGATTGAGTTGCTGCGTGGTCGAGCGCTGGAGTGGGCTTCAGCCGTTTGGGAACGACAGGATCCCTGCATGGCTTCATACCAGGGGTTCACGGCCGAGATGAGGAAGCTCTTCGACCATTCCGTCCGAGGGAGGGGACGCAGCTAGGCGCCTGTTTTCGCTTCGCCAAGGAACTCGCAGCGTGGCCGACTTCGTGATCGAGTTCAAGACGTTGGCTGTGGAGAGTGGGTGGAATGAGGAGTCTCTGCAAGCGGCCTTTTACCAGGGTCTGTCGGAGCAGCTCAAGGATGAGTTGATCTCCTATCCGGAGCCTAGTGACCTGGACAGCTTGGTAGCCTTGTCTATTCGGGTGGATAATCGAGTCCGAGAGCGAAGGAGGGAGAAGCAATGGGTTCCGTCCAACCGATCAGCTTCTCAGGTTCCAGTCGGGTCGGGGATTGGATCAGAATACGTCGATCATCGTCCACCACACAGGATTAGTGGAGAGGTTCTGTCTCCCGATTCTGAACCCATGCAAGTGGGGCGGCACGGGTTAACCAAGGAGGAGCGCCAACACAGACGTAGGACTAACTGTTGCCTCTACTGTGGTGGTTCGGGACATTACCTCGCCACTGGTTCCCGGCGGTCGTCAAACTGCGCGGCTCGCTAAAGTTGGGAGGACTTTTAGCGAGCCAGTTTCGACCTCTCAATACCTCTGTCAGACCCCGTTTCCCGGCTACCCTTATGAACAGGAATCAGAGCTTAGCGATTAACGCTTTTATCGATTCAGGTGCCGATGGAAGCTTTCTTGATGCCGAGTTGGTGGAACAGCTGGGGCTTTCCAAGGAGCAATTGCCGGAAGCCATTGAAGCTACCACTCTGGACGGCAGTAGTCTGGCACGTATCACGATGAGGACTGAACCGGTTAAGATGCTGTTGTCGGGGAATCATTCTGAGATGATTTCATTCTTCATTCTGCCGTCTTCCCATGTTCCTCTGGTCCTTGGATACCCCTGGCTGAAGGAACACAATCCCACGTTCGATTGGGTGACGGGCAAGGTAACGAGTTGGAGCCTTGATTGTCATGCTAACTGTCTCAAGACTGCCTGTCCCCATTCGGTTCCCAGTCAGGTGATTGAGGCTAAACCCCCCAGATTTGTCCCTGGTTCCCGAGACATATCACGATTTGGGGAAGTTTTCAGTAAGCAGAAGGCTCTGTCACTCCCCTCCCCACCGACCATATGATTGTGCCATCAACCTGTTCCCTGGAGCTGTCTACCCCAAGGGAAGGTTATACAGTATCTCCCGACCTGAACGTGAGGCTTTGGAGACCTACATCAAGGAGTCCCTAGCTGCTGGTCTCGTTCGTCCCTCGTCATCACCCCTGGGGGCAGGATTCTTCTTTGTGGGTAAGAAGGATGGCTCTCTTCGACCGTGTATTGATTATCGGGGGTTGAATGACATCACGGTCAAGAACAAGTATCCCCTGCCCTTGATGAGTTCTGCCTTCGACTCCTTACAGGGTGCTACGGTGTTCACCAAGCTAGACCTACGCAATGCGTATCACATGGTCCGGATCAGAGAGGGGACGAGTGGTTGACGGGTTTCAATACACCGATGGGTCACTTCGAGTATCAGGTGATGCCGTTTGGACTGACCAATGCTCCAGCGGTATTCCAGAGTATGGTGAACGACGTCCTGAGAGATATGATCGGTCTCTTTGTGTTTGTTTACCTGGATGACATTCTGATCTTCTCGAAGGAACCTTCCGACCACGTCCAGCATGTCCGGCAGGTTCTGCAGCGATTGTTGGAGAATCGCCTGTTCGTGAAGGCCGAGAAGTGCGAGTTTCACGCCCACACGACATCCTTTCTCGGGTACATCATCTCCAGGGGAGAGATTAGGATGGACCAGGAGAAGGTTAGAGCGGTTCTGGAATGGGCCCAGCCCGGTACGAGATTGCAGCTCCAGAGATTTTTGGGGTTTGCGAATTTCTACCGCAGATTCATCCGGGATTACAGCCGTGTGGCCGCTCCGTTAACTGCCTTGACTTCCAGTATCAGGACCTTCAAGTGGAATCCGGAGGCGGATCGAGCGTTTCTGGATTTGAAGAGGCGATTCACCAACGCACCGATTCTCTCTCAACCGGACACGGCCCGTCAGTTCGTCGTTGAAGTGGACCGCGTCTGATGTGGGAGTTGGCGCCATCCTGTCGCAGCGATGCTCCACGGACAGTAAACTCCATCCCTGCGCCTACTACTCTCGTCGCCTTTCGCCTGCGGAGAGGAATTACGATGTGGGTAACCGGGAGCTTCTCGCGGTGAAACTTGCCTTGGAGGAGTGGCGCCACTGGTTGGGGGGGCGGAGCAACCGTTTATTGTCTGGACTGACCACAAGAATCTTGCTTACGTGCAATCGGCTAGACGTCTCAACTCCCGTCAGGCCAGGTGGGCGTTGTTTTTCGGACGATTCAAGTTTTCCCTGACGTTCCGACCTGGATCTAAGAACGGCAAGGCGGACGCCTTGTCCCGGATGTTCTCAAGACGGAGGAGAGTGGGTCCAAGACCGAGACAATTCTCCCCCGGAACTGCGTCGTGGGAGCAGTTATGTGGAAGATTGAGGAGGAGGTGATGGCGCCCTTCGGACGCAGCCCGGTCCCGTAACGGTCCACCCGGTCGGTTGTTTGTGCCTGAGTCGTTTCGTCCTGCTGTCCTCAAATGGTCCCACGCCAGCAAGATGGCTTGTCACCCTGGCGTGGCTCGGACGATGGCGTTTCTTCGCAGACGTTTTTGGTGGCCTGCCATGGCCGAGGATACTCGGGGTTTTGTTGCTGCCTGTCCAGTGTGTGCGCAGAATAAGAGTACCAATCGGCCCAGCTCTGGACTACTTCACCCCCTTCCTATTCCCCGGCGACCATGGTCGCATCTGGCCCTGGACTTCGTCACTGGGTTGCCCGCTTCTGAGGGGAACACGGTCGTTCTGACTATCGTGGACAGATTCAGCAAGTTCGCCCACTTTGTGCCAATTGCCAAGCTTCCCTCTGCCTCGGAGACGTCCGAGATCCTGGTTAGGGGAGGTTTTCAGGGTCCACGGTTTGCCCAGTGATATCGTTTCCGACCGTGGCCCTCAGTTTACCTCTGCTGTCTGGAAGTCCTTCTGTTTGGCCATTGGAGCTACAGTCAGTCTCACATCTGGTTTTCACCCCCAATCCAATGGTCAGGCGGAGAGAGCCAACCAGAAGATGGAATCCACGCTACGCTGCCTGGTCTCTTCCAACCCCACCTCCTGGGTCTCTCAGTTGCCTTGGGTTGAGTATGCCCACAATACTCTCCCTACATCTGCCACTGGGATGTCTCCCTTCCAGTGCCTGTATGGCTACCAACCTCCCTTGTTCCCTTCTCAGGAGAAGGAGCTCTCAGTGCCCTCTGTTCAGGCCCATATTCGTCGTTGCCACCGGACCTGGCATCGGGCCAGAAAGGCACTCCTTAGAGTTTCGGACCGGTATCAGCTCCAGGCGAATCGTCGCCGGATCCCCGCTCCCACCTATACCATCGGAGATAGGGTCTGGTTGGCCACACGGGATCTTCCTTTACGGACTGAGTCTAGGAAGTTGTTACCGAAGTTCATTGGTCCGTTTGTGGTGGAGAAGGTGATCAATCCAGTGGCAGTTCGACTCAAACTACCGAGGACGCTCAGAGTCCATCCCACCTTTCATGTCTCCTGCCTCAAGCCTGTTTTCCTCAGTCCTCTGTTGCCTCCTCCGCCTCCTCCTCCTCCTCCTCGGATGATCGGAGGTGGTCCTGCCTACACGGTGCGACGCATCATGGATTCCAGACGGCGGGGCCGGGGTTTCCAGTATCTCGTGGACTGGGAGGGGTATGGTCCTGAAGAGAGGAGTTGGATTCCGCGGCGACAGATCCTAGATGCTGACCTCATTCGTGACTTCTACCGCCTCCATCCTGGCGCTCCGGGAGTCCGCCCGGTGGCGTTCGTCGGAGGGGGGGTACTGTAACGATCCCGGCAGTCTGAGTCGGGTCCTGTCTGTGGACTAGTTTTTCTGCTCGTGATCTCCAGTTTCCCGAGGGTTCTGGAACGCTCCGGGGAGCTCTCTTGATTTCCGCACCTGCATCCCATCAGCAATCTGCACACCTGGTCCTGATCATCACCCTTCTTAGGCTCTGGCCTAACATCCATTCCCTGCCGGATCGGTAGCCATGAACAGTAGGTTCACCAGAGTATCAGTCTTAGAGCTTCTAGCGTTAGTTTTGTTGTTTTTGCACCTTGTTGGTTTGTTGTTTACTTACCTCCGTTTTGTTCCATCTGCAGTCACTCGTCCGGAACCTTCATCCAACCTCTGCCTGGTGGTCGGCGGCTGCCGAGCCATGATGGGATCAACCACTGCACCCCCAACAACTAATCAACGCCGCCCGCTCTGTTCCCTGGATTATTCAGCATCACTCTTGAATTTGTAAATAAACACTCACCTTCGTTTCAACTTACCTTGTCCTGGTCTGCTTCTGGGTTCTGGCTTTGTAACTCGTGACAGTTTGAGACTTGGGTTTTTATGTGTTTTATTTTTTTATTTTATGTTTTTAATGCTGGTACTTCATGGTGTAAAGAAGTGAGTTTGATCAAATTTTGTCTCCGTGTGTTAAGACATTTGTGTCATTGTGTAAGACACACTGCAAGATCACCAGGCTTCTCCTACATGAAAGACTATTATAAACCGGTTAGTTTGGGTCCTGGATGCTGATTGGCTGAAACAGAATTCAAGCCATTTGTATAGTGCATTCGGAAAGTATTCAGACCCCTTGACTTTTTCCACATTTAGTTACGTTACAGCCTTATTCTAAAATTGATGAAATTGTTTTTTTCCGTCATCAATCTACACACAATACCCCATAATGACCAACAAATAATAATACATAAAAAAAATGGAAATATAACATTTACATAAGTATTCAGACCGTTGTACTTTGTTGAAGCACCATTGGCAGCGATTACAGCCTCAAGTCTTCTTGGGTATGGTGCTACAAGCTTGGCACACCTGTGGGCTTGTAAGTAAGCATTTCACGGTAAGGTCTACACCTGTTGTATTCGGCGCAGGTGACACATTATTTTTGATTTTATTTGTATTTGGGGAGTTTTTCCCATTCTTCTCTGCAGATCCTCTCAAGCTCTGTCAGGTTGGATGGGGAGCGTCGCTGCACAGCTATTTTCAGGTCTCTCCAGAGATGTTAGATCGGGTTCAAGTCCGGGCTCTGGCTGGGCCACTCAAGGACATTCAGAGACTTGTCCCGAAGCCACTCCTGCATTGTCTTGGCTGTGTGCTTAGGGTCGTGGTCCTGTTGGAAGGTGAACCTTCGCCCCCAGTCTGAGGTCCTGAGCTCTCTTGAGCAGGTTTTCATCAAGGATCTCTCTGTACTTTTCTCCGTTCATCTTTCCCTCGATCCTGACTAGTCTCCCAGTCCCTGCCGCTGAAAAACATCCCCACAGCATGATGCTGCCAACACCATGCTTCACCGTAGGGATGGTGCCAGGTTTCCTCCAGACGTGACGCTTGGCATTCAGGCCAAAGAGTTCAATCTTGGTTTCATCAGACCAGAGAATGTTGTTTCTCATGGTCTGAGAGTCCTTTAGGTGCCTTTTGGCAAACTCCAAGCGGGCTGTCATGTGCCTTTTACTGAGGAGTGGCTTCCGTCTGACCACTCTACCATAAAGGCCTGATTGGTGGAGTGCTGCAGAGATGGTTGTCCTTCTGGAAGATTCTCCCATCTCCACAGAGGAACTCTGGAGCTCTGTCAGAGTGACCATCGGGTTCTTGGTTACCTCCCTGACCAAGGCCCTTCTCCCCCGATTGCTCAGTTTGGCCGGGCAGCCAGCTCTAGGAAGAGTCTTGTTGGTTCCAAACTTCTTCCATTTAAGAATGATGGAGGCCACTGTGTTCTTGGGGACCTTCAATGCTGCAGAAATGTGTTGGTACCCTTCCCCAGATCTGTGCCTCGACACAATCCTGTCTCGGAGCTCCTTCGACCTCATGGCTTGGTTTTTGCTCTGACATGAACTGTCAACTGTGGGACATTATATAGACAGGTGTGTGCCTTTCCAAATCATGTGCAATCAATTGAATTTACCACAGGTGGACTCCAATCAAGTTGTAGAAACATCTCAAGGATGATCAATGGAAATAAGATGAACCTGAGCTCAATTTCGAGTCTCATAGCAAAGGGTCTGAATACTATTTTAATTTTAATTTTATTTTTTAATTTATTTATTTATTTTTCTTTCTTTTTTTCTTTCTTGGGGGGGATGGATCAGCTTAATATTGCAGATAGATTGTATATTCTATCAATGTAATTGTCTGCATCACTTCCAATCACCCATGTTTTTTATATATATACTCCCCTTTATTACTTTTCAACCCCGCCATCCTTTCCCTACTTGGGGTAAATTAGTGAACAACAATGCTTAGGCCTCTACTTCCGATCTATACTTACTATCTACACCTTATGGACAGAGTTAATTTTACAATAATTATATTATATATATATTATTTATTTATTTTTTGCTCCTGAACTTCTTCTACTCTCAACCTCTCCGATTATTTTCATGATGTCCATCCGGTTTGCTTCTATATGCCATATCTTTCTAACTGTGCTCTTTCCCAAAAGCTCCCAACATACAACCTATATACTTATTATGGACACAGTATGCTTACATTATTAGATATCTTTGTTATTATTTGTTGTTATTTGTTATTAGTCTCATCCTTCAACTCTATTCAATACCTCCCATCTATCTCTTAACACCATCCATATAGGATTTCTATTTGCCATATATATTTCAACCGTACTGTGATGTTTTACAAGAGCTCTGAACCTTTCTATTCTCATTGCTTCTACAGATTGTGAATTAAAAATAAACATTTTTGCTAAAAGTATTATTATATTATTGATTGATTGACTATGACTTTTCAGATCACCCAGTAATGCTATCTGCAAGGTTAGCTCCAGGTAAATATTGCAATCCTTTAGCCATTCCTGGACCTGTGTCCAAAAACAAGCTACAAATGGACAGAACCAAAACAAATGATCTAATGATTCTGTCTCTTCACAGCAAAATCTGGGAAGATTGTATCCCCCATATAAATAACATTCTATTGGTAGCAAGAATTTTATATAATAATTAAAATTGAAAGATTCTAATTTTTTAATCCGGTGTCGTTTTGCGTGTCAGTTCATAAACACTATGTCATGGGATCGGTACGGCAAAGATCTCTTCCCAACTATTTTGCAATCTATATGGGACGGCTGTCAATCCTTTGGTCCTTAAGTGAAACTGATATACTTTTTTATTTATCACAGTTTTCCTTAACCAATTATGTTCTTTAATGCAAGGCCGACAGACAAGTTCCTTACTTTCTCCCCCTTTCACTTTCCTCTTCCACTTTTGCGGTAAGGCTGCAATTATTTGGTTGTAATTTTGTGTAGAACAGACATTTCCATATGTTTTTGTTAGCTGCATGTGCGACATAACTCCACCAGTCCTACCGATGATATCATTTACGAAGATTATACCTTTTTTAAACATTCTGTCAAAAAATAAAGGTTTTTTGTCAATTAGTATATTTGAATTTAACCACAATATTTGTTGCATTATTTGTTCTGTCGTTTCTGGAGGATTAAATTGAAATTGCAACCAACTTTCTATGGCTTGTTTTAGAAATAGTGATATTTGGGAGATTATTTCCTTTTCAAATAACTGCAAATGAGTTGTTGTAATCTGAATAAAGGGAAAAAGGCCTTTCTTGAACATTGGGTGAGACAATCTTACTAATTTGCTTGAGAACCAGTTCGGGTTTAAGTATAACTTTTGTATGACTGAAGCTTTTAGTGATAGGTCTAATGCTTTAATATTTAATAATTTCTGTCCTCCGAATTCATATTCATTATATAAATATGCCCTTTTAATTTTGTCTGGCTTGCCGTTCCAAATAAAATTGAATATTTGTTTCTCATATAATTTAAAAAACTGTTCGCTAGGCGCAGGCAAGACCATAAGCAAATAGGTAAACTGGGATAATACTAAAGAGTTAATCAGGGTGATTTTTCCACAAAATGACAGGTATTTTCCTTTCCATGGTATTAAGATCTTATCTATTTTTGCTAACTTTCTATTAAAATGTATTGAAGTGAGATCATTTATTTCCTTTGGGATATGTATTCCGAGTATATCCACATCACCATCAGACCATTTTATTGGTAAACTACATGGTAATGTAAAAATTGTATTTTTTAGTGATCCAATACGTAATATAGTACATTTGTCATAATTTGGTTGTAATCCAGAGAGGTTAGAAAATGTATCTAGATCCTCTATGAGGCTGTGGAGGGATTCTAGTAGTGGATTTAAAAGAAAACATGAATCATCAGCGTACAATGACACCTTTGTTTTTAAGCCCTGTATTTCTAATCCTCTGATATTATTATTGGATCTGATTTTAATAGCTAACATCTCAATGGCCACAATAAATAGATATGCCGATAGTGGACAACCTTGTTTCACTCCTCTTGACAGTTTAAAACTTTCTGAGAAATAGCCATTATTTACTATTTTACACCTAGGGTTACTATACATGATTTTGACCCATTTTATAAGAGATTCTCCAAAATTGAAATGCTCCAGGCATTTATATATAAACACCAGTCGAATTTTATCAAATGCCTTTTCGAAGGGTCTGAATACTTATGTAAAGAAGGTATTTCTCAGTTTTTTTATATACAGTCAAAAGTTTGGACACACCTACTCATTCAAGGATTTTTCTTTATTTTTACTATTTTCTACATTGTAGAATAATAGTGAAGACATCAGAACTATGAAATAACACATATGGAATCATGTAGTAACCAAAAGTGTTAAACAAATCAAAATGCATGTTATATTTGAGATTCTTTGCCTTTGCCTTCATTCTTTGCTTTGTACACTCTTGGCATTCTCTCAACCAGCTTCATGAGGTAGTCACCTGGAATGCATTTCAATTAACAGGTGTGCCTTGTTAAAAGTTAATTTGTGGAATTTCTTTCCTTCTTAATGTGTTTGAACCAATCAGTTGTGACAAGGTAGGGGTGGTATACAGAAGATAGCCCTATTTTGTAAAAGACCAAGTCCATATTAAGGCAAGAACAGCTCAAATAAGCAAAGAGAAACGACAGTCAATCTTTACTTAAAGACATGAAGGTCAGTCAATCCGTAAAATTTTGTTTGTTCAAGTGCAGTCGCAAAAACCATGCGCTATGATGAAACTGTCTCTCATGAGGACCACCACAGGAAAGGAAGACCCAGAGTTACCTCTGCTGCAGGGGATAAGTTCATTAGAGTTAACTGCACCTCAAATTGCAGCCAAAATAAATGCTTCACAGAGTTCAAGTAACAGACACATCTCAACATCAACTGTTCAGAGGAGACTGCGTGAATCAGGCCTTCATGGTCAAATTGCTGCAAAGAAACCACTACTAAAGGACACCAATAGGAAGAAGAGACTTGCTTGGGCCAAGAAACACGAGCAATGGACATTAGACCGGTGGAAATCTGTCCTTCGGTCTGATGAGTCCAAATTTGAGATTTTTGCTTCCAACCGCCGTGTCTTTGTGAGACGCAGAGTAGGTGAACAGATGATCTCCGCATGTGTGATTCCCACCGTGAATCCTTGGCATTCAGACCCTGTGGCACCAAGAGTTACCTATCTAACAGATTTAACTTTGTTCCCACAACACTATGACAAGACGTTATATCACACTGTAAAGTATGGAGTAGGAGGTATGATGGTGTGGCGGTGCTTTGCTGGTGAAACTGTTGGTGATTTATTTAGAATTCAAGGCACACTTAACCAGCATGGCTACCACAGCATTCTGCAGCGATACGCCATCCCATCTGGTTTGCGCTTAGTGGGACTTTCATTTGTTTTTCAACAGGACAATACCCAAAACACACCTCCAGGCTGTGTTTAGAATGGCGCCGGAGAAGATCGCTGCCGTTTTACAGCCCTCTAACCAATTGTACTATTATGTGTGTTTTTCCGCGTTATTTGTAATTTATTTTATACATAATGTTTCTGCCATCGTCTCTTATAACCAAAAAGAGCTTCTGCATATCAGGACAGCGATTACTCACCTCGTATTGGACGAAGATTTTTTCTTCAACGAGGCGGCCGCGAAGGATATCCTACAGACACCCGACAAGGCCCAAATCCCCGTCATTCGCATGAGAAAGAGACAGAGATATCGTGGACGTAGGTCGGGGTGCCTTGTAAGGATCCGACGGCGAGCGAGTAAACTGCCTCTTCTATCAATCCTATTAGCCAATCTTCAATCATTTGAGAATAAATTGGATGACCTAAGATTACGGTTATCCAACCAACGGGACATTAAAAACTGTAATATCTTATGTTTCACCGAGTCGTGGCTGAATGACGACATGGACAACATACAGCTAGCGGGCTATACGCTACATCGGCAGGATAGAATGGCTGACTCCGGTAAGACAAGGGGTGGCGGTCTGTGTATATTTGTAAACAACAGCTGGTGCACAAAATCAAATACTAAGGAAGTCTCAAGGTTTTGCTCGCCTGAGGTAGAGTATCTTATGATAAGCTGTAGACCACACTATTTACCAAGAGAGTTTTCATCTATATTTTTCATAGTTGTCTATTTACCACCACAAACCAATGCTGGCATTAAGATTGCACTGAATGAGCTGTATAAGGCCATAAGTCAACAGGAAAACGCTCATCCAGAGGCAGCGCTCCTAGTGGCCGGGGACTTTAATGCAGGGAAACTTTAAATCCGTTCTACCTAATTTCTACCAGCATGTTAAATGTTTAACCAGAGGAAAGAAAACTCTAGACCACCTTTACTCCACACACAGAGACGCATACAAAGTTCTCCCTCGCCCTCCATTTGGCAAATCTGACCATAACTCTATCCTCCTGATTCCTGCTTATAAGCAAAAACTAAAGCAGGAAGCACCAGTGACTCGGTTAATAAAAAAGTGGTCAGATGATGCAGATGCTAAGCTACAGGACTGTTTTGCTAGCACAGACTGGAATATGTTCCGGGATTCTTCAGATAGCATTGAGGAGTACACCACATCAGTCACTGGCTTCATCAATAAGTGCATCGATGATGTCGTCCCCACAGTGACCGTACGTACATACCCCAACCAGAAGCCATGGATTACAGGAAACATCCGCACTGAGCTAAAGGGTAGAGCTGCCGCTTTCAAGGAGCGGGACTCTAACCCGGACGCTTATAAGAAATCCCGCTATGCACTCCGACGAACCATCAAACAGGCAAACAGTCAATACAGGACTAAGATTGAATCATACTACACTGGCTCTGACGCTCGTCGGATGTGGCAGGGCTTGAAAACTATTACAGACTACAAAGGGAAGCACAGCCGCGAGCTACCCAGTGACACAAGACTTCCTGACGAGCTAAACCACTTCTAAGCTCGCTTCGAGGCAAGCAACACTGAAGCATGCATGAGAGCACCAGCTGTTCCGGATGACTATGTGATCACACTCTCCATAGCTGATGTGAGTAAGACTTTTGGTGGCGTGCTCAGTCCACATTCACAAGGCCGCAGGGCCAGACGGATTACCAGGACGTGTACTCCGAGCATGTGCTGACCAACTGGCAAGTGTCTTCACTGACATTTTCAACATGTCCCTGACTGAGTCTGTAATACCAACATGTTTCAAGCAGACCACCATAGTCCCTGTGCCCAAGGACACTAAGATAACCTGCCTAAATGACTACCAACCCTTAGCCCTGACGTCTGTAGCCATGAAGTGCTTTGAAAGGCTGGTCATGGCTCACATCAACACCAATATCCCAGAAACCCTAGACCCACTCCAATTTGCATACCGCCCCAACAGATCCACAGATGATGCAATCTCTATTGCACTCCACACTGCCCTTTCCCACCTGGACAAGAGGAATACCTACGTGAGAATGCTACTAATTGACTACAGCTCAGCATTCAACACCATAGTGCCCTCAAAGCTCATCACTAAGCTAAGGATCCTGGGACTAAACACCTCCCTCTGCAACTGGATCCTGGACTTCCTGACGGGCCGCCCCCAGGTGGTAAGGGTAGGTAACATCACATCTGCCACACTGATCTTCAACACGGGGGCCCCTCAGGGGTGCGTGCTCAGTCCCCTCCTGTACTCCCTGTTCACCCGTGACTGCATGGCCAGGCACGACTCCAACACCATCATTAAGTTTGCCGACGACACAACAGTGGTTGACCTGATCACCGACAACGATGAGAGCCTATAGGGAGGAGGTCAGAGGCCTGGCCGTGTGGTGCCAGGATAACAACCTCTCCCTCAACATGACCAAGACAGAGGAGATGATTGTGGACTACAGGAAAAAAAAGAGGACTGAGCACGCCACCATTCTCATCGACGAGGCTGTAGTGGAACAGGTTGAGAGCTTCAAGTTCCTTGGTGTCCACATCACCAACAAACTATCATGGTCCAAACACACCAAGACAGTCGTGAAGAGGGCACGACAAAGCCTATTCCCCCTCAGGAGACTGAAAAGATTTGGCATGGGCCCTCAGATCCTCAAAAAATTCTACAGCTGCACCATCGAGAGCATCCTGACTGGTTGCATCACCGCCTGGTATGGCAACTGTTCGGCCTCCGACCGCAAGGCACTACAGAGGGTAGTGTGTACGGCCCAGTACATCACTGGGGCCAAGCTTCCTGCCATCCAGGACCTCTATACCAGGCGGTGTCAGAGGAAGGCCCTCAAAATTGTCAAAGACTCCAGCCACCCTAGTCATAGACTGTTCTCTCTGCTACCGCACGGCAAGTGGTACCGGAGTGCCAAGTCTAGGTCCAAAAGACTTCTCAACAGCTTCTACCTCCAAGCCATAAGACTCCTGAACAGCTAATCATGGCTACCCGGACTATTTGCACTGCCCCCCACCCCCACCCCCCACCCCATCTTTTTATGCTGCTGCTACTCTGTTAATTATTTATGCATAGTCACTTTAACTCTACCCACATGTACATATTACTTCAACTACCTCAACTAGCCGGTGCCACTGCACATTGACTCTGCACCGGTACCCCACTGTATATATAGCCTCCCTACTGTTATTTTATTTTACTTCTGCTCTTTATTTCTCATCACTTTTTTGTTGTTGTTTTATTTTACTTTTTTATTTAAAATAAATGCACTGTTGGTTAAGGGCTGTAAGTAAGCATTTCACTGTAATGTCTGCACCTGTTGTATTCGGTGCATGTGGCCAATAAAATTTGATTTGATTGGATTTGATTTGTAAGGGCTATTTGACCAAGGTGTGTGATGGAGTGCTGCATCAGATGACCTGGCCTCCACAATCACCCAACCTCAACCCAATTGAGATGGTTTGGGATCAGTCGGACGGCAGAGTGAAGGAAAAGCAGCCAACAAGTGCTCAGCATATGTGGGAACTCCTTCAAGACTGTTGGAAAATAATTCCTCATGAAGCTGGTTGAGAGAATGCCAAGAGTTTGCCAAAGCTGTCATCAAGGCAAAGGGTGGTTATTTGAAGAATCTCAATTATAAAATATATATAATGTAGAAAATAGTAGAAATAAAGAAAAACCCTTGAATGAATAGGTGTGTCCAAACTTTTGACTGGTACTGTATATACATTTGCAACAATTTCTAACCTGTTTTCGCTTTGTCATTATGGGGTATTGTGTGTAGATTAATGAGGATTAAAAAAAATATATATCCATTTTAGAATAAGGCTGTAATGTAACAAAATGTGGAAAAAGTCAAGGGGTTTGAATACTTTCCGAATGCACTTTACCACGGGTATGATGCAAAAAATACTTGTTTAGTGTTCTATTTATGTTGGTAGCCAGTTTTATAATAGCAATAAGGCATCTCAGGAGTTTATGGTATATGGCCAATATACGTAAGGGCTGTATCCAGGCACTCTGCTTCGCGTCGCGCTTCAGAATGGTCAATATACCACACCACCTCGTGTCTTATTGCTTAATTATAGTCCAAGTATTATAACCATTATTAAAGCCTACATGATACCTGGTTTCTGATGTTGTCTTATATACAGTGGGGAGAACAAGTATTTGATACACTGCCGATTTTGCAGGTTTTCCTACTTACAAAGCATTTAGAGGTCTGTAATTTTTATCATAGGTGCACTTCAACTGTGAGAGACGGAATCTAAAACAAAAATCCAGAAAATCACATTGTATGATTTTTAAGTAATTCATTTGCATTTTATTGCATGACATAAGTATTTGATCACCTACCACCCAGTAAGAATTCCGGGTCTCACAGACCTGTTAGTTTTTCTTTAAGAAGCACTCCTGTTCTCCACTCATTACCTGTATTAACTGCACCTGTTTGAACTCGTTACCTGTATAAAAGACACCTGTCCACACACTCAATCAAACTGACTCCAACCTCTCAACAATGGCCAACACCAGAGAGCTGTGTAGGGACATCAGGGATAGAATTGTAGACCTGCACAAGGCTGGGATGGGCTACAGGACAATAGGCAAGCAGCTTGGTGAGAAGGCAACAACTGTTGGCACAATTATTAGAAAATGGAAGAAGTTCAAGATGACGGTCAATCAACCTCGGTCTGGGGCTCCATGCAAGATCTCACCTCGTGGGGCATCAATGATCATGAGGAAGGTGAGGGATCAGCCCAGAACTACACGGCAGGACCTGGTCAATGACCTGAAGAGAGCTGGGACCACAGTCTCAAAGAAAATCATTAGTAACACACTACGCCGTCATGGATTAAAATCCTGCAGCGCACGCAAGGTCCCCCTGCTCAAGCCAGCGCATGTCCAGGCCCGTCTGAAGTTTGCCAATGACCATCTGGATGATTCAGAGGAGGAATGGGAGAAGGTCATGTGGTCTGATGAGACAAAAATAGAGCTTTTTGGTCTAAACTCCACTCGCCGTGTTTGGAGGAAGAAGAAGGATGAGTACAACCCCAAGAACACCATCCCAACCGTGAAGCATGGAGGTGGAAACATCATTCTTTGGGGATGCTTTTCTGCAAAGGGGACAGGACGACTGCACCGTATTGAGGGGAGGATGGATGGGGCCATGTATCGCGAGATCTTGGCCAACAACCTCCTTCCCTCAGTAAGAGCATTGAAGATGGGTCGTGGCTGGGTCTTCCAGCATGACAGCGACCCGAAACACACAGCCAGGGCAACTAAGGAGTGGCTCCGTAAGAAGCATCTCAAGGTCCTGGAGTGGCCTAGCCAGTCTCCAGACCTGAACCCAATAGAAAATCTTTGGAGGGGAGCTTAAAGTCCGTATTGCCCAGCGACAGCCCTGAAACCTGAAGGATCTGGAGAAGGTCTGTATGGAGGAGTGGGCCAAAATCCCTGCTGCAGTGTGTGCAAACCTGGTCAAGACCTACAGGAAACGTATGATCTCTGTAATTGCAAACAAAGGTTTCTGTACCAAATATTAAGTTCTGTTTTTCTGATGTATCAAATACTTATGTCATGCAATAAAATGCAAATTAATTACTTTACAATCATACAATGTGATTTTCTAGATTTTTGTTTTAGATTCCGTCTCTCACAGTTGAAGTGTACCTATGATAAAAATTACAGACCTCTACATGCTTTGTAAGTAGGTAAACCTGCAAAATCGGCAGTGTATCAAATACTTGTTCTCCCCACTGTATGTATATATATATATATATATATATATATATGAAATAATATATACACAATACATTTTTTTAAATATTTTTATTTTTATTTTCCCCTCACAAAGTTGTCAAATTACAAATGTCACCTGTCAAAGCGAAGGACACTTACTAAAAATATGCTTTTTTTTCATCACTAGAAATGTAAAAACCAGTAAATAACTGCACAAAGCAATGGTATGAAGAACAGTGGTGCAATAGAGGTCACATATTACCACATCAATCAGTTTGGTCTTTATAAGGTGATTGGGAGAGAGAAATAGGAGAGAGGCTGTTAGAAGCTATAGCCAACCCACCAAGTCCATTGGATGTTCACTACCAAGTCCATTGGATGTTCACCACGCCATAGCCGGATCAAAAGGCAGCAGATGTGGTGCTGCATTGGTAATCTGATTGTTGAGGCATGGATTCTCTAGCATGGTCCCCGATCTGTTTGTGCTTTTTTGTTAACGCCTATGGTGAGTCGGGACCATAGCGGTTGACAAGACAGCACAAACATGATCTGGGACCAGGCTATGGATTTTCTCCAAGGCCTCCATGGGTAATTCTTATTCCAAGACAGATACAAAGCATTAGGTTTAACTTGATTTTCTAAGTGTTCAATTTCAAAAGTAATGTGTGGCTTGCATACCTGATGTGTTTATGATTTATAATAATGGACTATCGTGGCATTAAAGTAATGGGAAGATGCATTTTTCTTGATTTCATCTTCTCAGTCATTCTGAAATGCCATTTAGTATTTCAGCAGATACATATTTGTTATACGATAGTGTAACATTCATCCAAATGAAAGATTTAGTTTGTAACCATGATTTTGTTTCATGGTTGGCAAATAACCAGCTAATCACTTCTGTCGGCCCTATTCTGGCCTACGAAGTGGTATGTATCTTTATATAAAATGTGGGAGAGGTCCATTTTCGATTTCAAGCTAACACATCTATAGGCACCTTTCATTTTAATTGCTACAGTCAATTTGATGATAAGAGGGACAGGACAATGGGATTTACCTGGATTCAAAAGTATTCTTAATGCCCTTTTTAAGTATGCATCAACACTCTTATGACACTAAATCACAATGTTTAATGTGTACTACTAACTATACATCTTAAGTCGTACAGTAGCCAGTGTGCAGAACTGAAAAAGTCTGCCTTGGAACCAACATTGTTGTGGGGTCATAGGGAACAAGAGGCTAAACTGTCCTGGATAAGCCTGTGGGTGTGGAGGCTTTCGCCCCCTAGTGTTGGGGAGGGAGAACTGGGTCCATACTCCCAGCAATAGGTCCTCCTCACCTCTCCACCATGAGAGCTGTTGTGTGGTGAGATTTATTTTTCAAAATGGCTGCCATGGCTTCACCCAAGTAGGTGCTGCACATTGGTGGTGGATGAGGTTAGGTGAGTTTCGCCCCTTACTATGTAAAGCGCTTTGAAAAGTGCTCTATAAATCCAATTAAATTATTATTATTTTATTATAGGGGTCATGATGATGTTGAGTGACTAAAGTGCAAATTCCCTGCTTTATTCTGGGGTCTATAGACTCACTAAAGGACACTACACATGAGAAAAGCAAAATATTTTTTCCAAAGATTTTATTTATTTATTAAGAAATAAAAAGGTTTAACGTTTTTCTCAGTAAAACCCTGTTTTAAATACACATTTTTGCTTTACAGGTAATTTAGCGCCATAGAAATAAAAAATAAAATCTTTCAAATTGTATTTGAAAAATGTTTCTTCTTCATGGATTAAAAACATTTCCCCTTGTACATTCTTAAAAAGGAAGGGCTGGTATGTAATGACATGTAATGTATGAGGCAGGAGAGTTAAATAAGTTTAACATTATGTTTTCTATCTGTAGGGATCTGATTATAGACAGCTAATTTCAATGGAAATGGAAGATGTAATCCAAATGGCACCCTATTCCCTATTTAGTGCACTACTTTTGACCAGAGACCTATGCCATTTAGGACAAATCCGGAGACTTCTCCAATCTCCAGCGATGGACTGGGTGGCAATATCTTCACTGTAATAATGTCTTCTCATTTGGTTTTTCAGTAAGCTTCTTTGATACAACACCTGTAAGGTACCTAGCTAGCTAACTACTAGCGGTTTGTTACAGGTACCTAGCTAGATAACTACTAGCGGTTCGTTACAGGTACCTAGCTAGATAACTACTAGCGGTTCGTTACAGGTACCTAGCTAGATAACTACTAGCGGGTTCGTTACAGGTACACTACACATGAGAAACTACTAGTGGTTTGTTACAGGTACCTAGCTAGCTAACTACTAGCGGTTCGTTTCTGCGCGACATAATACATCTTCTGTACAAACAAACAGCACTATGGTAGATAGAAAGGCCTATGTTTGGTGGCAGCATCATTTCAGAATGTCACCTATACCTCACAGGCCAATTCAGACTACCAAATAAGCATTGAGTCAGTAATTATAAAATGGCAGGATTACTTTTCATTTCAACTTCAGATATTCTTTCATTTTAATATTTTTTGATAAAGATTAATCAAATTCTGTGTGTGTTATAACAGAAAGCGATACTACTGCATTGAACGTTGTTTGTTTGTTGATATTATGGCATAAGAGTTTGTGGTTTTCATTGAAATTGTAGTAATTTTGCCTCTCGCATTGTTTTAGCAAGTGTTTTTGTGTTTTCTCACTACAGAGTTAAAAGTACCACCTATTTGAAAAACAGAGTGAAAAAATATCTTTCTACGAAGTATTGCACATTACAAATTGAAGTTTTTGTTGATTAACAGTAAGTTGTTAAATGACTATTCATCCTCAGGAAGTATTAGTAACTGGAGACGGGGTGGTCATTTTACATTTTGAATACAAAAAGGGAAAAACGTGATTGAAAAACAATCAAAGTAAAATAAACCAAAAGTTTTAATTTTATACAACAAAATAAAAAAAGAGAACAATTTTTTCTACGTAATAGAATTAACCGAAGCATCAGTTCACTACATGGGGTTTCACATTTCAACATTCCATTCAAAGAAGAATATCTTTGCATTGTGAATCATAATGCTTCAAATCCCAACAGGCTTTGTTTGAATTGTTTCTGCCTCTTTGAAAAGCTGTAATAATATAATATTTAAAACTAAGCTTAGATATGACGACCGATATATAGGGAGTGTGAAAAGGCTGGATGAAGTGGATAGCACAAGTTAGTATATTAATTAATTACCATATTTATTATCATTACATCAGAATGTACATTGACCTAGCCTGCAGAAATTCAATAGAAAGATCTGATTAATGTGATTGAGAAGCGGTCTGCTTGCATTTTGAATGGTTCCTTAAATGATCAATATTTACTGTATGGGGGAGTTTACATTAATGCATAAAGTCATTATGGCAGGTTCTTTAGATATTTATACATTGTGATGTTTTGTGATTATTATTTACTTGCCACTATGTCATGTCCTCTAAGAATAAAGGAAAACTCACTTCATTATTAAGTGCAAAGAATAAATCACGGACTTTAAACACGTATGATGTAGCTACTCTATGCACTGGGATGGATGGTATGTAGCAATAGTGTCCTTCACCAGCATAGTATAGTCTAGTTTAAAATTGAGTTGGACTGACTGTATGTATGTATACTTAACACTGTACAGGGAAGGCAGGTCTGTACCTCCACAGTCAGAACAAGTTACAGTTGCCGGCACTAAAAAGGTTAGGTAGCGCTGCAGTGTTATATATACACCGACAGAACAATTGCTGCAAGGCGCTCAAGTACCTTCTAGCAAATAGTTTGTGTCAAAAAAACAGAACTGCAGACCGGTACAGGATTTTAAAACCCTAACTTTTTAGTGGCCCGCAACTGTAGATGAGATGCTCTGGACCCTGAACGCAGCTTAGTGGAGGTACGTTCAGGTTCAGCTGTAATTTTACAACAAACATCGACGACAAAACACACTCGACTAATCTCACTGTATACAAGGGGCACCACCTCCACGATATTATCGTACTATAGACATTAGTTAAGCTGAGAAGAGAGGGGGCTAGGTTGATCTAGATACAAACATAACATAGTCAAATGTTACTGCTCAAAACATGACACACGTTTAGTTCTTACGGTTTTACACGGACCTTTCTTTGTATTATGGATTTTCTTCTCTTTTGTTTGTTTGTTTTACGATTCCTAAAATAGCGACGGACACTTACAGTTCTACAGGAAAGAAAGAAGTACAAATGGAACATGTACCGATTCTGCTGCTCCAAGTGGCTTGGAAATCTAATATTTCCTTCTAGCTACATCAAATGTAATAACAGTAATATTAATAACAATAGTTTAATAAAAAAATATTAAAAACAGAAACAGAAAACCAATAACGTAACTTCCTCTGTAGAAAACAAAACAAAAAGAAGACTCCTAGTGCAGATACATAGCAATGTAAACCTGGTCCTACAACTAGTTTAGTGATAATATAGTATAATAACATAGAAAGCGGGTAATTTTTTGAATTCGTTCCTCTCACAGAGAGCGCTCACATCATAGTTTCTACAATAGTGTGGGTGGGCTTGATCAGGCCGTTGTTCCCGTTGGGGTCCAGGGGGTAGGCCAGCTCGGCAGACATGCCCTTGGGACGGTGGTCGACTGGACGGGAGCTAGCACCTCCCAGCGGAGCCGCCACGGCCTTGATCCTCTGGACGAGGACAAAAAGAAGAGCTCTGTTTAATACGAATATACTGTCCAAGTATGATTATAGGACGGCAAGTGTACCTGTTACAGATGGAGCAACATGAGAAATGACCACTAGACTCACCGACTTCTACTGGCTTGAACACAACTTTGGTACAGTATATTAGTCAGAGGTCAGAGGTCAATATTAAGCTACTACCATATTACTTATACCTGCTATAAAAAAAAAATCTGATCTACATGAAGTACCTAGGGGTAGGAGCTAGAGCTTAGGGTGTAGGGTCTAGAACCTAGGGGTAGGGGCTAGGGCTTCGGGTGTACAGTCTAGAACCTAGGGGTAGGAGCTAGGGCTTAGGGTGTACAGTCTAGAACCTAGGGGTAGGGGCTAGGGCTTAGGGTGTACAGTCTAGAACCTAGGGGTAGGGGCTAGGGCTTAGGGTGTACAGTCTAGAACCTAGGGGTAGGGGCTAGGGCTTAGGGTGTACAGTCTAGAACCTAGGGGTAGGGGCTAGGGCTTAGGGTGTACAGTCTAGAACCTAGGGGTAGGGGCTAGGGCTTAGGGTGTACAGTCTAGAACCTAGGGGTAGGGGCTAGAGCTTAGGGTGTAGTGTCCAGAACCTAGGGGCCTAGGGGTTAGGGGTCTGGGGTTATAGGAGTTGTGTACTAACCTCTATGAGTGGTCCATCGGACTGAATGATCTTGATGACCACCACCATAGGAATACAGATCATAGAAGCCAGGGCCAGAGTCCAGCCCACACCGATGGACCAGTCGGGGTACTCGTAAACCTTGTTGTACGTCAAAGGTTTGTATTTGACCAAGGAGAAGACGAAGCAACCCTGGAGGCAGAGAGAAAACACCAATGGAGGGTAAATGTATTAATGGTAACTCACATTCTCCAATGTCTGACAATGAGGGAACGGTTTGGCGTTCTTGTACATTTACAGTGCCAGCTTGCACTAGCTAACTATCCGTTTCAAAACAAGGGATCTACCTGAAAACCTCCTTGTTCTCAGTAATACGATACTTGATGGCCCCTTTATGTTTTGTAAAAAATAAAAAAAATAAAACATTTTTTTAAATGATGCAAACAGAGTCTCTCATTTCCTTCAAACAAACACCTATTGTTTCATGAACATTTTGGAAAACAAATGAAAATGAAAATAATTATTGACGTAATTGATAGTAACGCTATAGCAATATCCGATTATGATTAACGTTATAATAATATCAGAGCTGGTAGTAATTGACATCCACTAACACACAGTCTCCTCAAATTCTCCTTAGTCCCTTTCATTCTCTTTGAGTTCTCCTTAGTCCGTCTCAAGAGAACAAATAGCACTATGTTTCCTGGTCGTTAAGACACATGAGATTCAACGGGATTAAACAGGATTAGCCTCCGGACGGAGCCAAGCACCACATTTCCCAAATGCCTCAACAGTTTTAATCCAGAAGGCACACATAGCATGGGACGCCGGGCCGCAGGTTACCCTTCAATCTTTAACTTCCAGGGACGCAGGTTACCCTTTAACCTTTAGCCACCAGGGCCGCAGGTTACCCTTTAACCTTTAGCCACCAGGGCCGCAGGTTACCCTTTAACCTCCAGGGACACAGGGCAACAGGTTACCCTTTAAACTCCAGGGACACAGGGCAACAGGTTACCCTTTAACCTCCAGGGACACAGGGCAACAGGTTACCCTTTAAACTCCAGGGACACAGGGCAACAGGTTACCCTTTAACCACCAGGGACGCAGGGCCAATGGTTACCCTTTAACCACCAGGGACGCAGGTCCACAGGTTACACTTTAACCACCAGGGATGCAGGGCTGCCGGTTACCCTTTAACCACCAGGGATGCAGGGCTGCCGGTTACCCTTTAACCACCAGGGACACCGGGCAACAGGTTACCCTTTAACCTCCAGGGACACAGGGCAACAGGTTACCCTTTAACCTCCAGGGACACAGGGCAACAGGTTACCCTTTAACCTCCAGGGACACAGGGCCAATGGTTACCCTTTAACCACCAGGGACGCAGGTCCACAGGTTACCCTTTAACCACCAGGGATGCAGGGCTGCCGGTTACCCTTTAACCACCAGGGATGCAGGGCTGCCGGTTACCCTTTAACCACCAGGGATGCAGGGCTGCCGGTTACCCTTTAACCACCAGGGACACAGGGCCAACGGTTACCCTTTAACCACCAGGGATGCAGGGCTGCCGGTTACCCTTTAACCACCAGGGATGCAGGGTCACCAGTTACCCTTTAACCACCAGGGATGCAGGGTCACCAGTTACCCTTTAACCACCAGGGATGCAGGGTCACCAGTTACCCTTTAACCACCAGGGATGCAGGGTCACCAGTTACCCTTTAACCACACAGGAGGGGATGTGATGTTACAGAGCCTGGCCACTTCTGTTAAGCAAATGATCGTAGGACGGACGGACGGACGGACAGACGGACACACACTGCTGTTATAGTAGTATAACGTTTTGAGTGGGGGAGGAAGGGATGACAGACATTTGCAGATATATCATTCTCTCTCCTTTCAGTATGGGAGGTTAGTAGGGTTACGTCCCAAATGGCACCCTATTCCATATGTAGTGCACTTCTTTTGACTAGGGCCCATAGGGTAGAAAATACAGAAGGGTACCATTTGGGACGAAGTCAGTATTAATTAACATAGACTCACCACACAAAGAAGAGGTGTGATAAAAGACCAGCTCCATTTCATCCAGGGGTTTGGTCTGTAGCCAATCATGTCTTCAATCGCATCATAGAAATTATCAACGCCTGATGGGAAGAGAAAAAATTAATAGAGAATTTGGTCAGATTTACGTAAAGTGTGCCTCCCAAATGGTACCCCATATTCCCTTTATAGTGCACTACTTTTGACCTGGGCCCATTGGGCTGTGGTCAAAAGACGCCCACTATATAGGAAATAGGGTGCCATTTGTGATGTACACAGTATTCCAGCTCATGTTTCTCTTTATGCTGTGACACTGCCACATATTCTGTGTCTAGGTCTAAATGTATTTTATGGTGGGTGTCAGTTGATATAATGCAACAGTAAATTGATACAGAGATAAAAAATGTATTTGTTGCATTTGAGACAGAACTGTAACATCTCTATATAGTCGGGAGTAGTTGTGATTGTATTTCACTGACAGAGCCCGAGGACATTTAAGGACCACAGCTCCTATACAGACATACGTAGACAGGGCATTATATTCCAGAGGACACGTACCATAAACCCAGGCTACAGCAATACATTCAAAGAATGCAACCCACAAAAGGCACACACCGCTGGCTGCATAGTAGTCAAAGAGTTGAAACACATACATGCCACCCTGTGGGAGAGAGAAATTAGCATGATTTAGTGCTTGGGCATGTGTGAATGTAGGATTCCATGCATAGATTTACAGCTTTACAGATAGTAGATCTCAGGCTAGTGACTGAGTAGGCCCCTAGGTTACACTCTTAGAAAAAAGGGTTCCAAAGGGGTTCTTCAGCTGTCCCCATAGGAGAACCCGTCTGTTCTACATGGAACACAAAAGGGTTCTCCCTGGAACCAAAATGGGTTCTTCAAAAAGGTTATCCTATGGGGACAGCTGAAGAACCATTTTAGATTCTACATAGCACCTTTTTTTTTTTTTAAGAGTGTAGTGGCGGGAGAATAAATGTCTACGTCCCAAATGGCACCCTACTCCCTACATAGCGCAGTTTGAGCCTACATAGTACACTTTATCTAAATTAGGAATAGGGTGCTATTTGGGACGCAGCCATGTTCCAACGCCCAATGGAACCGAGCCGTCCCTAGTTCCAACCCTCAACAGAGCACTCAGTGAGAGGCAACATGAGATTGTGATGTCATGGAAAAAGAACAGGCTACTGTGGTCTGAAATCGCATAAAGCAGCAAGTCCCTGACTCCCTCGCTGTCTAGGAGGCTTTAGTGGGGTAGGATTAGGGAGTCAGGGACTGTGGTGGGTTTGATCTTTCTGAGGGTCATCACATGCTTGTTTCCACATTGTAAGTCTGAGAGGCAGGGACACAGCACAGTATCTCCAAGTATAGCTAGATAGCTATTACTTTTTACAGCTCTGATGCCCTGGTTTGAGATGAGCTTCCCAGAAAGTGACTGACAGTTTCAGTTTCTCAGAGTGGAGATAAAAGAGAGTGAGTTATATGTGTGAGCCAAATATTTCTCTAAATAGACCGAAATACAGTAGGCTACTGGGAAGCTCAGGCCACAGCAGCATATTTGGAGTGGTGCTATTGTGAGGGACTGGCATGAGAAGACAGGAAAGGGGAAAGTGGAACTGTATGTATGGGACTCTTGTTGCTGGGGGAATTTGAGGTTTAAAAGCTCCACAAGACCATTTTCTATTCACATTAAAGGTGTAGCTACATTGCCTTCAGAATGTATTCACACCCCTCAACTATCTCCACATTTTGTTATGTTACAGCCTGAATTTAAAATGGATTAAATAGAGATTTATTTGTTACTGGCCTACACACAATATACCCCATAATATGGAATCATGTTTTTCGAAATATGTACTAATGAATTAAAAATGAACAGCTGAAATGTCTTGAGTCAATAAGTATTCAACCCCTTTCTTATGGCAAGCCTAAATAAGTTCAGGAGTAAAAAATGTGCTTAACAAGTCACATAAGTTGCATGAGCTCACTTTGTGTGCAATAATAGTGTTTAACATGATTTTTTAATGGCTACCTCATCTCTGTACCCCACACATACAATTATCTGTAAGGTCCCTCAGTCGAGCAGTGAATTTCAAACACAGATTCAACCACAAAGACCAGGGAGGTTTTCCAATGCCTCGCAAAGAAGGACACCTGTTGGTAGATGGGTAAAAAAAAAGATGACTTATATCCCTATATTTCACCATGAGGCCAATGGTGACTTTAAAACAGTTATAGAGTTTAATGGTTGTAAAAGGAGAAAACTTAGGATGGATCAACAACATTGTAGTTACTCCACAATACTAACCTAAATTGACAGAGAAAAAAGAGGGAAGCCTGTACAGAATACAAATATTCCAAAACATGCATCTTGTTTGCAATAAGGCACTAAAGTAATACTACAAAATATGTGGCAAAGAAATTAACTATATGTTTGGGGCAAATCCAACACAACCCATCACTGAGTACCACTCTTCATATTTTCAAGCATGGGGTGGCTGCATCATGTTATGGGTATGATTGTAATCATTAAGGACTGGGGAGTTTTTCAGGATTAAAAAAAAAATGGAATGTTGCTAAGCACAGGCAAAATCCTAGAGGAAAACCTGGTTCAGTCTGCTTTCCACCAGACACTGGGAGATGAATTCACCTTTCAGCAGGACAATATCCTAAAACACAAGGCCAAATCTACACTGGAGTTGCTTACCAAGAAGAAAGTGAATGTTCCTGAGTTTTGACTTAAATCTACTTGAAAAACTATGGCAAGACCTGAAAATGGCAACAATCAACAACCAATTGACAGAGCTTGAAGAACTTTGAAAACAAGAATGGGCAAATGTTGCACAATCCAGGTGTGGAAAGCTCTTAAAAGACTCAGAAAGACTCACAGCTGTAATCGCTGCCAAAGGTGCTTCTACAAAGTATTGACTCAGGGGTGTGAATACTTATGTAAAAGAGCTAATTCTGTATATCATTTTCAATAAATTTGCCAACATTTCTAAAAAATATTTTTTTCACTTTGTCATAATGGGGTATTGCGTGTACATGGGTAAAAAATGTTTTATTCAATTTTGAATTCAGGCTGTAACACAACAACATGTGGAATAAGTCAAGGGGTATGAATACTTTCTGAAGGCGCTGTATTTACTGTATTGAACATGTGGTGATGTTACTGTGATGCCCTAATATGGCTATAGCCTGCATTGTTATGGAATAATAAAGAGACTGGTAATAGCAGAGGCTATTCTACAGCCATATTTCATATTCATTAGGGTGTAGCTTAATTTTAGTAAGATTATTTTATATTCGTTAGGGTGTAGCTAAGGTTCTGGACTGGGCTGGACACTTGTGATATTGTATATTATGATATCAGTGTAAAAAGTTGAAGTATACTACTAGAAGATAGTACTTACCCTAGTAACCATGGTAAGTCCCAGAAGATAGCTTATGGAGCACACTATAGCTATAAAAATTTCCCGCCGGTAACCCTTCCTTAGGAAGGAGGGATACAGATCCACCAAGGAAGTGATCTGTCCTTCCACTTCCACAAACTGGGGACAGAAAGACGACACAGAGACAAGAGATGGGAGTAGTGCAGCATACAGTAGGCCTGATAGGTTAACGTTGTTGTACGGACGTAGTCCTGTGTGGCTCAGTCCGTAAAACATGTCTCTTGCAACGACAAGGGTCGTGGTGTTCGATTCCCGCTGGGGCACCGCGTATGTAAAATGTATGCACACATGACTACGTCATTTTGGATAAAAGCGTCTGCTAAATGGCATATATAAAGACTTTTATCCAATCAGCCAGCCAGTCTGTCAGCCAGTCAACCAATCAGCCAGCCAGTCTGTCAGCCAGTCAACCAATCAGCCAGCCAGTCTGTCAGCCAGTCAACCAATCAGCCAGCCAGCCAGTCTGTCAGCCAGTAAACCAATCAGCCAGCCAGTCAACCAATCAGCCAGCCAGTCTGTCAGCCAGTCAACCAATCAGCCAGCCAGCCAGTCTGTCAGCCAGTCAACCAATCAGCCAGCCAGCCAGTCAACCAATCAGCCAGCCAGCCAGTCTGTCAGCCAGTCAACCAATCAGCCAGCCAGCCAGTCTGTCAGCCAGTCAACCAATCAGACAGCCAGCCAGTCAACCAATCAGCCAGCCAGCCAGTCTGTCAGCCAGTCAACCAATCAGACAGTAGTCTGGAAATGGAGGATCTGTATCTATCTAGGTAGTCTAGAAATGGAGGATCTGTATCTAGCTAGGTAGTCTAGAAATGGAGGATCTGTATCTATCTAGGTAGTCTAGAAATGGAGGATCTGTATCTAGCTAGGTAGTCTAGAAATGGAGGATCTGTATCTATCTAGGTAGTCTAGAATGGAAGCTGCAATCACTAAACACACCTATTTATAGGACCTGAGTGATCAAATCTAGCTAACGTGCAGTATTAGCAGCTGGGAGATGATGCGTAATGGTGGTATATTTGTGGAGGCTAGCATTGAGCAATATGTATTGACTGACCGACAGACAAAATGACTGTATGTTAACATGTAGTTACTAACACTAAACACATCTATTTACATTTCATGTAGTTAACATACAGCATCAGAGGAGGAGCTGTAGTAATGGTACGACTGTCTATGGATGCTAGCATTGAGCTGTAGTAATGGTACGACTGTCTATGGATGCTAGCATTGAGCTGTAGTAATGGTACGACTGTCTATGGATGCTAGCATTGAGCTGTAGTAATGGTACGACTGTCTATGGATGCTAGCATTGAGCTGTAGTAATGGTACGACTGTCTATGGATGCTAGCATTGAGCTGTAGTAATGGTACGACTGTCTATGGATGCTAGCATTGAGCTGTAGTAATGGTATGACTGTCTATGGATGCTAGCATTGAGCTGTAGTAATGGTACAACTGTCTATGGATGCTAGCATTGAGCTGTAGTAATGGTACGACTGTCTATGGATGCTAGCATTGAGCTGTAGTAATGGTACGACTGTCTATGGATGCTAGCATTGAGCTGTAGTAATGGTACGACTGTCTATGGATGCTAGCATTGAGCTGTAGTAATGGTACGACTGTCTATGGATGCTAGCATTGAGCTGTAGTAATGGTATGACTGTCTATGGATGCTAGCATTGAGCTGTAGTAATGGTACAACTGTCTATGGATGCTATCATTGAGCTGTAGTAATGGTACGACTGTCTATGGATGCTAGCATTGAGCTGTAGTAATGGTACGACTGTCTATGGACGCTAGCATTGAGCTGAATTGACTAACTGACTGACTATGTTAACATGTGGTTGTTTGTTCATAAGTAGTGTGTCGTGGTTTGCCTCTGTGGATTGACCATTTTTATTGACTGACTGTTTAGTCCTGTTTAGGCCTGTATTGATAACATGTGTATGGGGCCAGGAGTTTTTCCTCCTGATCACGTGTATGGGGTCAGGAGTTTTTCCTCCTGATCACATGTGCATGGGGCCAGGAGTTTTTCCTCCTGATCACATGTGTATGGGCCACAAGTTTTTCCTGGCCATGTGACCATGAATTTGCCCATGCAGGTTAATAAAGCTGACTATGTGACATACAGGAACTTGCTTAGTTACAACTTCCCTATATCAATATACTGACTGTGGCCACGTACTAATAGCCGTTGGACATTGAAAATTGGAACAGAACCACATCTGTCTCATAACTTGCTTACAACTTCCCTGTACAATTCCCCTACAAAGTGTATATTTTTCACCATCTCAGCAATCGTATCACTCATATTAATAAACTGACTTACTGTCTCATAATAAAACATACAACTTCCCTTTACAACTCCATAAAATTTTTTATAATTTCATAATCTCAGTGCTCATATCTGATATCAATAAACTTCCTTACTACTGTGTCATAACAACATTACCTACCTGACTGTCTCAGATTCAGATTCTTGATTCATAATGAGCATACTACTGACCTAACTGTCTCAGATTCAGACTCAGATCCTTGACTCATAATGAGCATAATACTGACCTAACTGTCTCAGATTCAGACTCAGATTCAGATCCTTGACTCATAATGAGCAGACTACTGACCTGACTGTCTCAGATTCAGACTCAGATGCAGATCCTTGACTCATAATGAGCATACTACTGACCTGACTGTCGAGACCCAGTAGCAGAAGCATGATGAAGAAGAGGATAGCCCAGAAGGTGGGCAGCGGCATCATAGACACAGCTTTAGGATAGGCAATGAAGGCCAAGCCAGGACCTAGAGAGGAACAAGAAGAGAGAGGGGGATGGGGAAGTGGAGAAAACACAATTAGAAACCAGGGTTCTATCGTTTGATCTGGTCTGATGCCACCATGGTGCGTCCAAGTATAGCACAGACCAAACTAATGTTAATAAGAAATAGAAAATCCTAAAAAGTATAGATCTATCTCGTCTTATCCTTACGATCATATACTGTAGGCAATGTAAGTGGAATGTATTGTCAATGCCCTTTTAACTTATGGCTCCTGGCAAGACTAGGGATTCATGTTATGACAAGAACTATCAAAGTAGCCTTACAATAGCAGTACGAAGCACAACAGCTCAAAATGTTCATCCCCTATCACTATGTGTATATAATAACCACACTAAACTAGTAGAATATATAGGCTAGTATATAACATAACTAGTATATAGTAGAATATATAGGCTAGTATATAACATAACTAGTATAGTATATAGTAGAATATATAGGCTAGTATATAACATAACTAGTATAGTATATAGTAGAATATATATAGGCTAGTATATAACATAACTAGTATAGTATATAGTAGAATATATAGGCTAGTATATAACATGACTAGTATAGTATATAGTAGAATATATAGGCTAGTATATAACATAACTAGTATATAGTAGAATATATAGGCTAGTATATAACATAACTAGTATAGTATATAGTAGAATATATAGGCTAGTATATAACATAACTAGTATAGTATATAGTAGAATATATAGGCTAGTATATAACATAACTAGTATAGTATATAGTAGAATATATAGGCTAGTATATAACATAACTAGTATATAGTAGAATATATAGGCTAGTATATAACATAACTTGTATATATATAGTAGAATATATAGGCTAGTATATAACATAACTTGTATAGTATATAGTAGAATATATAGGCTAGTATATAACATAACTAGTATAGTATATAGTAGAATATATAGGCTAGTATATAACATAACTAGTATAGTATATAGTAGAATATATAGGCTAGTATATAACATAACTAGTATAGTATATAGTAGAATATATAGGCTAGTATATAACATAACTAGTATATATATAGTAGAATATATAGGCTAGTATATAACATAACTAGTATAGTATATAGTAGAATATATAGGCTAGTATATAACATGACTAGTATATTATAGTAGAATATATAGGCTAGTATATAACATAACTAGTATAGTATATAGTAGAATATATAGGCTAGTATATAACATAACTAGTATAGTATATAGTAGAATATATATAGGCTAGTATATAACATAACTTGTATAGTATATAGTAGAATATATAGGCTAGTATATAACATAACTAGTATAGTATATAGTAGAATATATAGGCTAGTATATAACATAACTTGTATAGTATATAGTAGAATATATAGGCTAGTATATAACATAACTAGTATAGTATATAGTAGAATATATAGTATATAATAACAATGACTGGATCAGAGGCAACATACGTCGCCTCTTCTCGATTGTAACTATAGCAACGTCTCGAAAACGTGGTGTTATAATGTTGGGATAACCTGTTACAACAGAAGTTAAAAAACAAAACAGGAAAAACAGCAAACACATAGAATAAAGTTGGTTTAGCTGTGAAATATGACAAGGCATCCAACCAAACACGACATGACTAGCTAGCAGACTGACTAATGAGCTGGCTTTGATACTTCAATAATAATCATTCAATAAAAGCCTCTCTCGTGCTTGAGGCTGGTCTAGCAGGTAATGTCGTCGCCTTCGGCACATATGTACCATCCTCAGCGTGGGTACAAATCTGAATCTACTCTGCATCTCTCCCCAAAATAAAACCTCTCTCCTCAGGATCAAGTTGCTGCAGTTTAAGGCAAAACCAAGTTGTCTCTTTCTCAGTGCACTATGCACCTTATTTCACTGCTTACAGCACAAGGCGTAAGTTAGAACATGGTATCACAAACCATCTACAGTACTGTGTACCAAAACTCTCCCGTTGAAACTCATTGAATTACTTATTCTATTAAACTGCTTACAGTAAATTGCGTTAATCTAGATCAGTAAACGAATCAACTAAATTAGTTTCATCATATGATGTTATATATACAGTGGGGTCTGAAATGATTGACACCCCTTGATAAAGATGAGTAATAATGACTGTATAAAATAAATAATTCAAATATTGAGCTATATTTTAAATACAAAAATATGGGGAAATTATATTACTTTATACTAATACAATTTATAAGAGAAAGAGATTGCTCAGATATCTATCTCAGTCTCTTAGCTATCTGAGCAATCTCTTTCTGTATTAGTATAAAATAAATAATTCAAATACTGAGCTATAATTTATATACAAAAATATGGGGAATACAATTTCTCAGAGAAAGAGATTGCTCAGATAGCGCGGTATTTGAATTATTTATTTGATACAGTCATTATTTCTCATGCATTCACTGCATCTCTGTACTCCGGCAGGAACACCCTGTACAGTCTCCTCAGAAGGATAGGGCTAGAGATATCGTTAATGGCTAGAGCAGACTGACTACATACGCACTGCAAGAGGGTGCCAGTGATACAGGATCTCAGTTAATACCATCAAAAGACCCATCTTTCATATCAGAATGTACAGTAATAGTATGTCTGCTATAATAAAAAGGTAGAAATGAAGGGTGTTTTTTTCTAAATTACAGAAAAATCACCTAAAAACATCACCACATTGATGCCTCCTTGTAGTATCCACACAGCAGTAGAAGGATAATGACATTACAAGTACAATAGTTAGAAACATGCTTATAATTAGAAACGCACAGAACAAATAGAATCCGCCATGGGCATAAACCATTGAACTGATCACATTGTAAAATATGGATAAATATGCTAGACCCATCTAAAACAGCCCAGAGGTAAGTACCATAAGTGAGACTTAAGTCATACTTGTTTATTTTAACGTGGCACAAGATGTCCTGGATTACTGACATTTTGCTTCACTCTCATACAATAGATACAGTATCTGTTGGAACAGGCTGGAGCAGGACTCTTAAATCTATGGTGATCGTGAGAAGAAAAGGTCATGATGGATCTCTCATGCATGGCTTGACTCTTCGCCCCCTAGCGTTCTGGATAAGATCCAATTTAACAGTAAAACTTTTTTTTTTCCACCAGCATTTTCCTTGATACTCGATTGCTTGAAGAATCCAACCAGATCCAAATATGTGACATCCATGTCATAGAGATGCACTGAAAGGTTTTACCACAGTAAACTGTTTTTATACTGTAACTTGGTATTTTTATTTCTGTCAAGCAGTGTTTGATTGCCGAAACTTCCATATTTCGATGCCGTCTTTCAAGAAAATAAATCCATTTCATTCTTTACATTTAACTTTATCTAGTGTCTTTCGGATTTTGTCTTTTTTTCTGTTGGATAGAACCAGCAACTCTGTTGTTTTTGTTGTTGTTTATTTTAAGTAGCAGTGCCCACCATCACTGCCACTTTGACCACCTCGTACCTGACTCTGCCACATCGGCAATGTCCACCCCTTGCTCTTGTGCCATGAAGCCCAGGACGGAAAATATTGCGAAGCCAGACACAAAACTGGTACCGCTGTTGAGGCCTCCCAGCAGCAAACAGTCCCTATATCACACATGTCACGGAAGTTGTTAATGAACACAAAAGGAACCTAGGTTCCCCACTTTTCTTGTCTTTTTTTTTCTACCCATTTTTCTTTAACCACTGGATTAGGCCCCACCACCACCATCACCTCCCAACCCCCTCCCACCCCCCCGGCGTGGACACTCACCTATAGCAGTTGTATTTGTATTTGTTGTAGCTCCCCAGTGACGTCATAGCTCCCAGACAGATGGCATAGGAGAAGAAGATCTGAGTGCCTGCATCGATCCAGACCTGAAGGTAAAAAGGGGAGAAGATATGAAGGCTGAGACGCAAGCTTTGGGAAAACGTTGGGTAGTATTTTGACAATTTGGGGTATTATTACATTGGGCAGTATTTTGACTGACTTTGTCTACACATTTTTCCTTTTCCCAGGAGAATCACGTTTACCCAAGGACTACTAATGAAAATTAGCTTTACAGCCAACTACGCCACATTAACATTCTCTTGAGGTGTAAGACAAGGATGTCCTTTATTCCCCTTTCTATTCATTATGGCGATTGAAATATATTTTTTCAAAAGATAAGATCAAATATTAAACTCAAAGGATTCGAAATTCAAAGATTTAGGCCAGGATTCTGTGTGGTTTGTTTGTTTGAATCCCAGCCACAGTTGCTGAATGACTAGATTAATAAAGTCCCAAGACAGGACAGGAAGGGGCGGGGCAGGGTGGTTCTACCTCAGGGTCTTTGAGACGTTGCAGGTCTGGGTACAGGTAGAACTTGATTCCTTCAGATGCTCCTGGCAGAGTGACGCCGCGGATCAACAGAATGATCAGCATGACGAAGGGGAAGGTAGCAGTGACGTACACAACCTGTTGGGAAACAGAAGAAACCGACGATGTATCAGCAGTGTATCAATAGTGTCGATCTCACCCACATACATTTCTTTGTCTAAAGAGACAGATTTGACTTCAAAATCTTCTGTGTAATGAGAATGACACATTCTCAGGTAGGCTGTCAGAATCATAACCCCATCTTTTAGCAGAATCCAATCCTCTCGGTTATACTCTTTCCTCTTGTTTTGTGAAGGCTGACTCCAAGCTTCCCTTTCCAGGAAGCAAAGACTGCAGATACCGGATGATTTACAGCTTAGAGGGTCAAAAGGAAAAATCAGGCTAAACTAATCAATTGGCGCAATAAGACAAGGTTTCTGGGATCGATCCAGCTCCCTGACTGGTCCCGGGGGGTGTTGCTGTGACTGGTCTGGCTATTGTTTACACTCGTTACACAGAGATTGAATTGCACTCTGGAACTTGATTTATGGTGACAGTCTGTGGTATAGTAGTAGCCTGTTCAACTTGGCATCGTTGCACTTTGAGGTGTGTCTCATTAAGCTTGTGGTCCTCTGTAGCTCAGCTGGTAGAGCACGGCGCTTGTAACGCCAAGGTAGTGGGTTCGATCCCCGGGACCACCCATACACAAACAAAAAAAAATTATGCACGCATGACTGTAAGTCGCTTTGGATAAAAGCGTCTGCTAAATGGCATATTATTATTATGTATGAATCCATGCAGGCAGTGGCAGAGGGGACTCCATAGAATTAGAATATCTAGAACGGACATTCCCACCCCATTCAATTATCGTAAATACAATGTTGGCCTTTTGGTGTACAAATGAAAATGAAAGTTGCACCCTCATTTCTCCTTGCTGTGGATATATTTCACCAACAATTTGGCTAAAGTGCCTTCTTCATGGTGTGTTTGAGTAACAGCCAAATGTATGTGGTCTGACGGAAAATGTCCATTCCATTCATTCTATTTATATATGGGAAATATAAAGTACATCCCAGCTCACCTTCCCAGTGGATTTGACTCCCTTCCAGATGCAGAAGAAGCAGATGACCCAAACCCCCAGCAGACACAGAGCCAGGTCCCACTTGACCTCCCCGATTTCATCGATGCCACTGGATATGCTAAGGACGTTACGTCTGTTGGAGAGAAGACAAAGAGTCGGACATGTTTGGCATTGGGGAAAGAGAGGGTCCGTTTTTCAGACATGTTTGGCATTGGGGAAAGAGAGGGTCCGTTTTTTCAGACCTGTTTGGCATTGGGGAAAGAGAGGGTCAGTTTTTCCAGGGCAGCTATAACTGGGGCCCAGAGTTTTACCAGGTCAGTTCAAGTAGTCATGAAAGTCTGCTTTTTATCAAGACAACCTTACTCTACAGTAGTGGATGAAGGTTAATCCACCAGAATCCTTCACAAAAGGTACAACATGTTTCAGAGGAACAACACAGAATCATAGAGTAGCCAGCCGGCCGGCATCTAGCTACGTTTACAGCCAGTCCTTCAGCTCCAGCTAGCCAGTTTCTGCTCTGCTCAGCTAAGAGTGGTTTCCCTGTTCCTGGTCCTGTGTTTTGCGCATGAGCATTCATTAACGGACCACGCTGCCAGTGCTACCAGGTAAACATGACCGTTGGGAGAGCAGGGAGAAGCAGGGGTGGGGAAAGAGGAAGCAGGGGAGAGGTGAGAAAGGAGGAAGCAGAGGAGAGGTGGGGAAGGGGGAAGCAGGGGAAAGAAAAGCAGGAGGATGTGATGAAAACAAGAATGGAGGGAGAGCAGGAACTAGAATGATTAAAGCTTGATAATGTTACAGTGAGACCCTTTGCTTTATTTGACCAGGTAGTGCCATTGAGGTCACAAGGGAGACTTGTGAAAGGAGCTAAAAGGAATAAATCAGGTAGATAGGTCAAGGTAGGATATTATATTATTAAAAACTGTTTTAAGTGAGAAGTAGGCATTGGTCTGAAGCCAAAAAAGAAAGGAAATTCACAAGCCCACAATGCCTACTCCACCCATGCTCTACCAAGGTTTTCCAGCACACAGCTTTGACCTACTACAGTAGTTGTGTTGGTCTATTGTACTTCAAACAATGTGTATGCAGGTTGCTTAAAATTCTAACGTTCTCAAGATTTTCTGTTAGAAGGTGCATTATATAACATTTCCCCTTACAAAGACAGATTTTTTTTGTGCAACCAAAAGTCTGTCATTGACAGTGCTATTGTTACCTTTAATTCGGCCTCTGACAAAAGGACTGGGCCTTAATGGCACAGGTGGTGCGCTTGCATACCAAGGGTAGATGGTTTAAAACCTGGTCTACTGGCTGTTGCCCTCTAATAACTCAAATCAGTTTTGAACTAACTATTAAAGTATGTGTAGAATTGACCATGGATAGTCTCAAGTAATTGTCTGCGCAAGGGATGTAGCTCAGTTGGTAGAGCATGGCGTTTGCAACGCCAGGGTTGTGGGTTCAATTCCCACGGGGGGCCAGTATAAAAAATTTGAAAATTATGTATGCGCTCACTAACTGTAAGTCGCTCTGGATAAGAGCGTCTGCTAAATGACTAAAATGTAAAAATGTAATTGTGACAGTCTTACATTGTAAAATAGGACTCAATTCCCATTGAAAGCAAAGCAAAAGAAAACGGTTTTAAGTCATTGACTTTTGAAGGTCGTATATGTCAGCCACAGAGACTAAACAAAGATATCCCCATGCACCCTAGCGCCACATCTTTCTTGTACCTTTTACAGCTTGTTTCTAGCCTAAAGCGTTGCAGAGTTATGCATCCTATACATTTATATAATATAGCGCAAGTGAACAGCAAACCTGTTTTTAAAAGAATCGAATAAAGCAACACCTCACGGCACAGCGCCTCTCCCCCATGTGACCTACTTGTTGTGTGTATGTACTGACATGTGGAACTAATAGATGCACACACAAGCACACTACATGTTAATGTTTTTAAATGTATGTCAATTGTAAAGTATTTTGTCTGGAATGTATTTTTCGTTATGTGTCGGACCCCAGTAAGACTAGCTGTCACTACTGGCGTCAGCTAATGGGGATCCTAATAAATTAAAAATATAATCTAGGTTTGGGGGGGCAGTTTCCAACATCCAGATCTGAGCTGTAAATACAATAAAGACGGTCAAATGGCAGAGTTGTTAGTTTGGCATTTTTGATCAACACATATTTGGATTAAAATGTCAAGACAGGAGAAGGAGCATACTGGAATTTATTATGGATGTTAGAAACTGGTGAGTTTTACTGATGTTAGCAAGCATGCATTTGTACACTGCAGTCAGTGCACAACCGAGGCGCTGTTTACATGTAACAAGCAATTTGTTTTCTCAGCTACAGTTTGAGTTGTGTCGTGTCTGACAGTGAAATGTGGCTAGCTCTGACCATAGCTTAGACTATGGAGTAGCGAGCAAGCTAGTGTTGCAAAATCCCACTGCATGCATTGTAAGGTAGCAGCGTGACAATTTGCCCAAAGTTTGGTGTTGGTATTGAACTGATGTAGCTAGCTAGGTATGTTTTGTGGGGAAATGTTGGACTGGCATAGCTAGCTTCTGTGTCGAGGTCAGCTGTTGTTGTCTGGCTCTAGCTAGCTAATGGCTGAATTAATTTGTGTAAAAATCTTCCATCACCAAATTCAGCTAGCTACCTTTCTTTGCCTGTTCACTAGCTTTCAGCTGACTGGTGTTAGCTAGCTACAGAGGCTAGCTGCTGGACTTTGGATAAGCAAGCTAACGTTCGCTATCTAACATTAGTTAACTTTACAGCCCTACGTTGGCTAACGTTACCAAGCTAGCTAACTGGCTATCATAGCAGCCAAGGACATTCGCTAGCTTATCTCTACATATTTGTTAGTGCTCTGATTACACGCAAGAGTCTAGGTCAGCAGTTTACACAGATGACTTCAGCATTATATGAAAAACCATCCTTGGCAAAATATAGCTAGCTTTCCTCGCTTATTGGTTAGCTACCTAGCCATCTTTAGCTCTCATCTGACTGGTATAACATTACGTTAGTTAGCTATACAGTAGCTAGCTACAGCTACTGGCTAGCTAGATAATGACAACAAAACCAAATTCATTGGCTTATCAAATCGGAAACAGCTCACTAATATCAACCGACCCATTTCTTCATGTCGGACAATTATCTGTATGCATTTATTGATTAACCTCAGCTTGAAAACCAACATACATCTACAGTAGCCTAGGTTTGTTTTCAACCACTTCTTATGCTTGGTGCAGGCAACCAGCTGTGTTATTGAGTTGCTGAGCAACCGAGTTGCTATGCCCAGTTTTAAACAGAATAGAACTTTGAGATTCGGCTGAAAAATATGTTAGCATTGCCAGAAATGCTACAAAAAGGTAGCACATCTTAGGTTCTCTACTGGCACATGAAGAGCAATAAATTATACATTTAATCAAAACTGTTGCACCTACAAACTTATTCAGTACAAAACCTGGCAAGTCTAATGGTCACTTTATGGATGCTGTAGTCTCGTTCTTATCTGACGCCTAGGTCTTGAACTAGGTCGGGGCAAGAAATTGTATTTTTTCTTAATGCTAACAACCCAGTTAAAAATCTGGTATAGTGGCTCTCAGTAACGGCAACGGACGAGAGGCACATCCAATCAAGTTGATTTGCGAAGTTTCATCGACATTGGTGTCATATTGGCTTAGATATTTCTTTACAGTTATTTCTTCAGCCACGCTCAAGGTCCTAAACGATATTATAACCGCGATTGATAATAGACAGTACTGTGCAGCCGTCTTCATCGACCTGGCCAAGGCTTTCGACTCTGTCAACCACCGCATTCTTATTGGCAGACTAAATAGCCTTGGTTTCTCAAATGACTGCCTCGCCTGGTTCACCAACTACTTCTCAGATAGAGTTCAGTGTGTCAAATCGGAGGGCCTGTTGTCTGGACCTATGGCAGTCTCTATGGGGGTGCCACAGGGGTTTCAATTCTTGGCCGACACTTTTCTCCGTGTATATCAATGATGTCGCTCTTGCTGCTGGTGACTCTCAGATCCACCTCTCGCAGACCACCCATTTTTGTATACATCTGGCCCTTCATTGGACACTGTGTTAACAAACCTCCAAACGAGCTTCAATGCCATACAACAATCCTTCAGTAGCCTTCAACTGCTCTTAAACACTAGTAAAACTAAATGCATGCTTTTCAATCGAACGCTGCTAGCACCCGCCCACCCGACTAGAATCACCACTCTCGTGGGTCTGACCTAGAGTATGTGGACAACTACAAATATCTAGGTGTCTGGTTAGACTGTAAACTCAACTTCCAGACTCACATAAAGAATCTCAATCCAAAGTTAAATCTAGAATCGGCTTCCTATTTCGCAGACAAAGCCTCCCTTCACTCATGCTGCCAAACATGCCCTCCGTAGAAACTGACTATCCTACCATCCTTGACTTCGCGATGTCATTTACAAAATAGCCTCCAACACTCTACTCAGCAAATTGGATGTAGTCTATCACAGTGCCATCCGTTTTGTCTCCAAAGCCCCATACACTACCCCACCACTGTGACCTGTACGCTCTTGTTGGCTGGTCCTCACTACATGTTCGTCCGTCAAACCCACTGGCTCCAGGCCATCTATAAATCACTGCTAGGCAAATCCCGCCCTATCTTAGCTCATTGGTCACCATAGCACCCACCCGTAGTCTGCGCTCCAGCAGGTATATCTCACTGGTCATTCCCAAAGCCAACACCTCCTTTGGCCGCCATTCCTTCCAGTTCTCTGCTGCCAATGACTGGAACGAATTGCAAAAATCTCTGAAGCTGGAGACTCTTATCTCCCCCAATAACTTTAAGCATCAGTTGTCAGAGCACCTTACCGATCACTGCACCTGTACACAGCCCATCTGAAATTAGCCCACCCAACTACCTCATCCCTATGTTGTTATTTAATTTGCTCTTTTGCACCCCAGTATCTCTATTTGCACATAATCTCTTGCACATCTAGCATTCCAGTGTTAATACTATTGTAATTATTCTGCACTATAGCCCATTTATTGCCTTACCTCCATAACTTGCTACATTTGCACACACTGTATATATATTTTTCTGTTGTTTTTTCTGACTTTATGTTTTTCTTTACCCCATATGTAACTCTGTGTTGTTTTTATTGCCTACTTTCTTTATCTTGGCCAGGTCGCAGTTGTAAATGAGAACCTGTTCTCAACTCTTACCTGGTTAAATAAAGGTGAAATAAAAAAAAACAGTCTAAGACATTGGGGGATGGGATGGGATGGGGGGGGCGGTACTAAGCTGACATATGGAATTGTTTTAAGATGGTCATACTATGGATCATTTAGCTATTTGATTTTGAATTTTAGGACCCCTTAGGAATATTTTTTTATTTTTTATTAATTTATAAAATATTGATTTTGGCCTTTACTACTGAAGCCCATAGAAATGAATAACACATTCATAAATGGCAAAAAGGACAGTAAAAAAAAAAATCACAAGAAACAAGGTTGAGTGTCTTTCCTAAATCTAGGAGATATAAAAACACTCAGGAAATATTCAAAACCGGTACCGTTTACCTTCAGACGAGTCCCGCGACACTTGTTGGGGGTCATAGAGCATAATAGTTTGCAGGTCAAACCGTTCAGATGTTTACGTGAGAAGACCGATTTTTGGGATGTCTCATGGTCTGACCAACACCGCTCTAGCTCTGCCACCTTTCACCGCAGATGAGGAAGTGCGAAATTGGTGGATGCGGTAGATTGAGATGCCTCTAGCTTAAACTGACGAATGTTGATGGGAATTGTTTTGTTATGTAAGTTAGATTGACGCACTGGTGCGTCAATCATCTCTAGGGGGATATGATTGTTGGGAGATTTGAATTTAACATTGAGCTTCAACCAATCCCATACTATAGTCGTGCCGAACTATAGTATGGGATTGGTTGATAAATTGGTTGATATAATCATAATAAATTATTATATAGTATTATACTATATTCCAGTACTGTACTAATTCCCAGAACTCAGTGAGACTATCCTGTCCAGATGCCGTATCTTAATTGGGCAATCCTTTTGTTTCAGGAATCGTCCTGCACAGCAGGAAATGCAAACTTGTAGTGTATTCAAGGTTTAAAAAAGGCTTCTAAAGTATGTAATTTCTACTTTAAAATGTAAGACTTGATTTGCCCTAACAAAAAATGTATATTAATTATAACCCACATAATAATTCACATTTCTTGTTGCTGCAGGATTATGTTCCTGCTATGGTAAACTGGGTCAAATTAAGATATGTCACCTGTATACAGTAGATAAAGGTTAAATACATTTTTTTAAAGTTACTGTACTCACTCCCAGAACTCGGTGACGGGCGAGGTGAAGTTGGTGATGTTGGCGGCCAGCATCAGGGTCTTGTTCTTGCGGATGGTGTCCTCCACACAGCGGTCTGTGTTCCAGGAGTTTTTACACTTGGCCCAGGGCAGCTCCGGCTGGAAGCACTGGAACAGGTAATACAAACCCCAGGCCAGGATCACTATGTAGTAGATGTTCAGGAGGGACACGATCACAATCGAAGCATAGCCAATACCTGGGGGGAAAGGGAAAGGTCACATAAATGTTCATCTTGCATGCCAGACATCAGAGTACATGCAAATATTCAGAGACAAATGTATACTGTACAAAAACACTTACAAAGGGAGGTTTGACATAAAGGAATCCGATGTAGCTATATTTTGCACTGAACCCATGTGTATGTTTTGAATGTTGTTGTAATCGTTTGGCTATAGGACATGAAAATCTCCTCCTCCTCTCCTCTACCTCACCCTTCCCTCATTCCTCCTCTCCCCTCCTCGCCTCCACCTCCCCCTTCCCTCCACACTCCTCCTCTCCTCTACCTCCCCCTTCCCTTCCCTCACTTCTCTTCTCCCCTCCTCCACCTCCCGCTTCCCTCCACTCCTCACTCCTCTCCTCTTCTCTCCTCCACCTCCCGCTTCCCTCCACTCCTCACTCCTCTCTCCTCTACCTCCCCCTTCCCTCCACTTCTCACTCCTCTCCTCTCCCCTCCTCTACCTCCCCCTTCCCTCCACTTCTCACTCCTCTCCTCTTCTCTCCTCCACCTCCCGCTTCCCTCCACTCCTCACTCCTCTCCTCTTCTCTCCTCCACCTCCCGCTTCCCTCCACTCCTCACTCCTCTCCTCTCCCCTCCTCTACCTCCCCCTTCCCTCCACTTCTCACTCCTCTCCTCTCCTCTCCTCTACCTCCCCCTTCCCTCCACTCCTCACTCCTCACCTCTGGGTTATCTCCATTCTCTCCCCTCCTCTCATAGATCACATGTTAACATCTCTGTTCAAACAGACAGCAGTGTTGACGTCCTCCCACATCACTTCCCTGAATGAAAATCAGCCTCCATCCCTCCTCTCCTTTCCTCCACCAGTCTCTCCCTCCCTTTCTCTCTCCCTCCCTCCTCCCACTGTCACCCTCTGTTACTCCCCCCCTCCTCTCACTGTCTCTCCCTGCCTCCCTCCCTCCCCTCCTCCCACTGTCACCCTCTGTCACTTCCCTTTTATGAAAATGAAACTGGGCCGCCCCCACCAATCCATTCAGGCAGGCAGCCACCAGAGCTGAAAAGTAACAGCTTGCTTTGCTGACATCCAGTCTCATCATATCTGAATGTATTATACAAATAGAGAGCTTTTGAGTGAGGCTTGGCCTGGTTTGGTTTGGCTGGAAGGTGAGTGCCTGTCTGCGTCCCAAACAGTTCCCCTATTCCCATAGGGCCCTGGTCAAAAGTAGTGCACTATGTAGAGTATAGGGGTGCCATTAAGACCCCAGAGGGGGTGCCATTAAGACGCAGCCTATGTCTACAGATAGAGCTCGTCAGCTTTCTGCCATCTAGACTGATACATACACAGCTCAATAGCGCTGTCTTCTTTTCTGTTTATAAGATTGTCTGTTTGTCTCTCTCCTTCTTGGGTCAGACCTCATTGATAGGCATCTCTCTGATGTTTTCCTGCGCCGCTGCCATAGCAACCTCTAATTCAGCACACTATGTACACGGCATGGCTGAGTCTCAAGGGCTCCGTGTTTGTGTGTGTGTGTGTGTGGGGGGGGTAAAATCCCTAAGAAAATATATCAGAAGATAGCTGGGTAGCAAGACAAAGCAAATTTTGAGTGGCATGAGCAAAGTACAGCCAAGATCAGTGTACCATCTAATACTTTCAGTTTCCCTCAACCCTCAGTACAGTGTGTGTAATGTCTAATGAAGCCAGGACATATCAGCTGCCAGTGAGTTGGCAGTTAGGAGAGGAGGGGAGTCCAAAGGGAACAGGATGCAACTGCAGTACAGAGCGCCTAGCAACCAGGCATTATCAAAATAAGGCTAGTTGTTGGTTGGACTACCCTGGTGGCAAGTGTGGGCGAGGCAGAGCCAGTGTAATGCAATGTGTGGTAGCTTTCCTTCCTGGCCTGGGCTGGCATGAATAAGATGATTGACCTGCCCATCAATTATTTATTATTCACTTGATTTCGGCTGAAGGTCATTGACCCGATTTGACCGAGAATGTTCCTCTCTTCTGGCTACTCTTGCCAGGTCGTCATTGGAACTAAGATTACGTTTTTGATTGGCTGACCTGTATAAATAAAGGCTTTATTAAAATTGAATCTTTATTTAACTAGGAAATATCCTTGAGGGTAGAAACCGCTTTTGTGAGGGCAACCTTAAACGATAAATACAATTTATCAAAATGTACTCACCAGTAAAGATGGGGCAAAGTTTTTCCCAGCAGGTGATTCCACCCTCGGAGGTGTACTGTCCGAGGGCCACCTCCAGGAAAAACACGGGGAGACCTCCGCCAAAGAGGAAGATGAAGTACGGGATGAGAAATGCACCTGGAGGAGAGAAGACGAATGTGTCAGGTTTAAGAAAAACAAATGTGGTCAAAACCAATGAAGTACACTACCGTTCAAAAGTTTGGGGTCACTTAGAAATGTCCTTGTTTTCGAAAGAAATGTCCATCAAAATAACATCAAATTGCAACTCTGCCTAGAAGGTCAGCATCCCGGAGTCGCCTCTTCACTGTTGATGTTGAGACTGGTGTTTTGCAGGTACTATTTAATGAAGCTGCCAGTTGAGAACCTGTGAGGCATCTGTTTCTCAAACTAAAACACTAATGTATTTGTCCTCTTGCTCAGTTGTGCACCGGGGCCTCCCACTCCTCTTTCTATTCTGGTTAGAGCCAGTTTGCGCTGTTCTGTGAAGGGAGTAGTACACAGCATTGTACGAGATCTTCAGTTTCTTGGCAATTTCTCGCATGGAATAGCCTTCATTTCTCAGAACAAGAATAGACTGACGAGTTTCAGAAGAAAGTTATTTGTTTCTGGCCATTTTGATCCTGTAATCGAACCCACAATTGCTGATGCTCCAGATACTCAACTAGTCTCAAGAAGGCCAGTTTTATTGCTTCTTTAATCAGCACAACAGTTTTTTAATCAGCACAACAGTTTTCAGCTGTGCTAACATAATTGCAAAAGGGTTTTCTAATGATCAATTAACCTTTTAAAATGATAAACTTGCATTAGCAAACACAACGTGCCATTGGAACACAGGACTGATGGTTGCTGATAATGGGCCTCTGTACGCCTATGTAGATATTCCATAAAAAAATCAGCCGTTTCCAGCTACAATAGCGATTTACAACATTAACAATGTCTACACTGTATTTCTGATCAATTTGATGTTATTTTAATGGACAAAAAATTTGCTGTTCTTTCGAAAACAAGAATTTCTAAGTGACCCCAAACTCTGAATCTGAGTATCTACGGTAAATCATTTTTACGTCAGTAATGTTAGAAGGGAGTGAGATTGAGGACATTCATTTGTTAGTTAAGTAAGTCAACCATGGAATGGTTGGTCAATTGGAATGGCTTTGAACTGTAAAACCTTCATGTTCTAGACCTAAATAGCAGCTGTAAAGGAACCATGGTTGCATGCAGAGAGACTGCAGCACATTTGGTTCCTTGGAAGTTGTGGGAACGTACGATTTTGGTTTCCCATTGGTTCTGAACGGTAAAACTGAAAGCTTTTTTGAATGTTCTGAGAACGGAAGTGAAAATTTCGCCTGTTCTGGGAACATACATTTTTAGCTTGCAGGGAGTTTCTGAGAACGTTTTACTATGGTTCCCTGAATGTTTTCCTGGGAGGTTTTATTAACATTCTGAGGAAGGTAATTATAGGTTATTTGAAGTTTTTTTTAAACTTCCTTAAATCTTTCACTAAATGTTTGAATAAGACTTTTAATAACACTGCTAGCTTAGGTTAACTGTTTTGAACTACAAGCACAGATAGGACACATGCAAACACATGTATTTTTTAAATCATGAAAACACATATTTGTTATTGTGGCACGGCATCAGTGAGATTTGAACCTATGATCTTCTGTTGGATGGAGCTAGCATGCTTTTTTAACTAATTCAAAGCAGTTAATTTTAATCCATTCAAACAGACCCCATTTCAAAGGAAACAAGCACCCATTAAGATCACACTTAACAAGATAGAGGATAGAGAGAGTTTTGTTTTTAAATAACATTCTTAGAACGTTCTTTGAATGTTGCTAATGTTTTCTTGTGGTTTTTTTTAATGGAACATTTTCTTAATGTACTGAGAACAGGACTTTAAATAGAATCATGAGGTAACGTGCAGAAAATGTTATGCTGAAGTACTGAAATTCCCACAGAAGATTGCGGTTTCTTAACGTTCTTGGAACAATTTGAGAACATTCCCAATGTCAAACCAGTTGGAGAATGTTCCTAGAACATCAAAATTGAAATGAAATCTAACCGTGTTTGAAGTTTTAGGAAGCGTTCTGTTAAAGTAATGAAATACCAAGAAAATAACGTTTTTAGTCAAGTTCCTTTAAATGTGCTGCGAATGTTCCAAAGCCAAGCAACTATCCTACACCATTCCCAGAAAGTTGTGGGACGATTGTATGCAAAATAACCACAGGACAACCACACTCTCACCAAACTCTAAGAAACATATGGTTCTCAAAACGTTTTGTGCTAGCTGTTGACCTGTATTAACCCACTCATTACTTGTATTAATAACCCACTTGAACGCAGCACTCTGCATCTTCTGTTTACATGAATGAGTCACAGTGAAATAGGGTCAATCACCCCAAACCTCTTAAAATACAGAGATGGAATTGGAATGGCTTCATTCCCCTTCACCCTTCATGTCCTAGGCAGTAGCCGCATACGAGACAGAAACTCACCTCCGCCATTCTTATAGCAGAGGTATGGGAAACGCCAGACGTTCCCTAAACCCACGAAGCCGCCAGCGACGGACAGGATAAAGTCAAGCTTGGAGTTCCACTTCTCCCTCTGGACAGGCTTCCCCTCTGCCTCGTCCTCGGGCCGGGTGCCCGGGCTCTTCCCTGGGGAAGGTTTCAGCGTGTCCTTATGGAAGTCCTTCAGACACTGGAGCTTCTCTTTCTGTGCCATGCTGCGTGGGGGGAGGGGGGGGTGAGAGAGAGAGAGAAAGAGAATAAATGATTAGATAGAGTTCATCTGAGGTGAGTTGATATCGTAAAGACCTAGCATCCTCGTCAATTGGATTTACGGGTCCCTGGGTTCGAGTCCCAGTGGGGGCTACCCACCAAAATTCGCTGCAATATGTTCTAGAAGAATACAAAAACACCACACTTCATGGTGAACGGGGGTCCACCTGACTGACCTAATGTTCAGTTAATAGAACACATTAAATCAGGAGCAACATCCTTCTCTTCCTCCCTCTGCTTCACACGGACACGAGGGTCTTATTCATTTGGCACCAAACAGAAGAAAACAGATTGATAAAGGGAGGGACTAACTCGACTTGTCCAATAAGAAACTCTTATTTTCGTTGTACCATGTTTTGCTACATTCTTCTATGGTGTGCGCGAAATGAATACGACCCAGTTTGGGCTGCTCGGTGATCTGTCCTCTGAGGAACTAGCTGAAGTGCACATCTAATGTATTTGCTGTTGAGAGCAGGACACAAACTGACTGAAATACAGTTTCTTACAAATAGGTGTGAATGTGTATGAGGCAGAGGAAGGTGTGTATGAAGCCGAGGAAGGTGTGGATGAGGCAGAGGAAGATGTGGATGTGTATGAGGCAGAGGAAGGTGTGGATGTGTATGAAGCAGAGGAAGGTGTGGATGTGTATGAAGCAGAGGAAGGTGTGGATGTGTATGAAGCCGAGGAAGGTGTGGATGTGTATGAAGCAGAGGAAGGTGTGGATGTGTATGAAGCCGAGGAAGGTGTGGATGTGTATGAAGCCGAGGAAGGTGTGGATGTGTATGAGGCAGAGGAAGGTGTGGATGTGTATGAGGCAGAGGAAGGTGTGTATGAAGCCGAGGAAGGTGTGGATGTGTATGAAGCCGAGGAAGGTGTGGGTGTGTATGAAGCCGAGGAAGGTGTGGGTGTGTATGAAGCAGAGGAAGGTGTGGGTGTGTATGAAGCAGAGGAAGGTGTGGGTGTGTATGAAGCCGAGGAAGGTGTGGGTGTGTATGAAGCCGAGGAAGGTGTGGATGTGTATGAAGCCGAGGAAGGTGTGGATGTGTATGAAGCCGAGGAAGGTGTGGATGTGTATGAAGCCGAGGAAGGTGTGGGTGTGTATGAAGCCGAGGAAGGTGTGGATGTGTATGAAGCAGAGGAAGGTGTGGATGTGTATGAAGCCGAGGAAGGTGTGGATGTGTATGAAGCCGAGGAAGGTGTGGATGTGTATGAAGCAGAGGAAGGTGTGTATGAAGCAGAGGAAGGTGTGGGTGTGTGTAAATATAAATCCAATCAATTATCAATTATTGATTAACCCATCATTTCTGTGTGTGTGTCTGTGTGTGTGTGATAAAATAATTTGGTGGGTGCTTATATTTGTCCTATTACACACGTACAAGTGTGTATTATACACATGTGTGAATTGGAGACACCCTCTGAGAGTGGGGTCACGGCCAGGGTCTGCCATTATCAACGGCGACCCTGCGTGTGTGTGTGTGTGTGTGTAAATTTAACCTGTCAAACCCCATGGCTATAATTCACATACACATGCCATACAGTCATGTCAACACAAATTCCCAGAGGGGCATATAATTGATGGTTTGGATATCCTGTTCTCCTTTTCCAACCCTGTTATTGAGTAACTTATCTTACGTATATGCATCTGTCACGACTTCCGCCGAGGCTGCCTCCCCTCCTTGTTTGGGCAGGTTTCGGCGTTCGTCGTCACCGGAGTACTAGCTACTGCCGATCCCATTCTCATCACTCCACTTGTCATGTCTTGTCTTGTCAATGACACACACCTGGTGCTCATTCCCCTAATTAGTATGTGTATAAGTGTTCCCTCTGTTCCCCTTGTCTTTGTGAGTGATTGTTTCATTGTGAGAGCCAGGAGCTCGGTTCAGCTACTCTTCCATTTGTTATTGCCAAGGTGGAATATTTCCCTTGTGATAGTTTAGTTTTGACGCTTGGTGCGTTTTATTTATGTAAACGGAATAAACTTGGTGTTTTACCTCCTGCGCCTGACTCCTTCATTCACACCTCTTCACAGCATCAATCAATCATTCCATGTCTATAATACTTTACTAATATTTTTGTAATTCACAAAATATATATGAGGGGAAATGCTTGGTGTAATACAGTCTTGAAGTATGTGTGATATCATATAGGCCTACATAATCATGATATTTAGTACATCTGAATTGAACTGTATTGCCTCTTGCCTCTTGGTAGGTCGTCATTGTAAATAAGAATTTGTTCTTAATTGACCTGCCTAGTAAAATAAAAGGTTTTAAAAAATCATAAATAAAATTGCTCTGTCACTCTACCTACAACAGGTCAGGCCAGCCAAGTCAAAAGCAAACTTTACACACATCACAAATACTACTGTGGACATTAGGAGCCGAGGGTTACGCGGGCTGGAGGAATCACAGAGGTGAGAAGCCAAGATGTAGAACTTGATCCACAGTGGTCCACCTGATACCCTGAGCCCTCAGCCCTGCTCTCTAAAGCAGTTTCCTCGCTCTCTCTCTACTCTCTCTCTACTCTCTCTCCTCTCTCTACTCTCTACTCTCTCTCTACTTCCTCTCTACTCTCTATTCTCTCTCTACTCTCTCTCTACCTCCCTCTACTCTCCCGCTTTGTTCTCCCTGTCTCTATGTACCCTCTACTTCCTAAGAGGACTATTGTATGTTGAAATGTAAACAGATATTATCTTGAATCTCCGTCCAATGGGAAACATACACAGAATTTACGCTGTACACAAGCTTGACGCCGGACACGTATAGGAGGTTAAAGAGCTCTATACAACTTGTACTCAATCACATTACATAACTCACTTTATCCATCAGTCACTTTCTTTTCACCCTGAGGTCACTCTCTCTCTGTCACTCAGTTCAATTTAATTCAATTCAAAGGGCTTTATTGGCATTGGAAACACAATGTTTACATTGTGGTGGTGATTTTTGTTTATTAGTCATTTAGCAGACGCTCTTATCCAGAGCGACTTACAGGAGCAATTAGGGTTAAGTGCCTTGCTCAATGGGACAGACAGATTTTTCACCTAGTCGGCTCAGGGATTAGAACCAGCGACCTTTCGGTTACTGGCACAACGCTCTTAACCACTAAGCTACCTACCGATGTGGGGGGGTGATGGTAGTGATGTGGTGGTGGTGGTGTGGTGATGTGGTGGGGATGATGTGGTGGTGGGGGTGTGGTGGTGGTGGTGATGGTGGTGGTGGTGGTGATGGTGATGGTGTTGGTGTGTTGTTGGTGTGGTGGTGGTGGTGATGTGGTGGTGGTGTGGTGGTGGTGGTTGTGGTGTGATGGTGTGATGTGGTGGTGGTGTGGTGGTGGTTGTGGTGTGATGGTGTGATGTGGTGGTGGTTGTGGTGGTGTTGTCGGTGGTGATGTGGTGGTTGTGGTGTGATGTGGTGGTGGTGTCGGTGGTGGTTGTAGTGTGATGTGGTGGTGGTTGTGGTAGTGATGTGGTGGTGGGTGTGTGGTGGTGGTGGTGATGGTGGTGATGTGGTGGTGGTGGTGATGGTGTGTTGTTGGCGATGGTGGTGATGGTGTGGTGGTGGTGTGGTGGTGGTGGTGGTGGTGGTGGTGGTGGTGGTGTGATGTGGTGGTGGTTGTGGTGTGATGTGGTGGTGGTTGTGGTGTGGTGGTGGTGTTGGTGGTGGTTGTAGTGTGATGTGGTGGTGGTTGTGGTGTGATGTGGTGGTGGTTGTGGTGGTGGTGGTGGTGTGATGTGGTGGTGTGATGGTGGTGTCGGTGGTGGTGTGGTGGTGGTGGTGATGTCGGTGGTGGTGATATGGTGGTGATGTGGTGGTGGTGGTGGTGTCGGTGGTGGTGTGGTGGTGGGTGTGGTGGTGGTGGTGGTGGTTGTGGTGGTGGTGATGGTGTCGGTGGTGATGTGGTGGTGGTGTCGGTGGTGGTGTCGCTGGTGTCGGTGGTGGTTGTGTGATGTGGTGTGTGGTGGTGGGGGTGTGATGTGGTGGTGGTTGTTGTGGTGGTGTCGGTGGTGATGTGGTGGTGGTTGTTGTGGTGGTGGTGGTGTCGGTGGTGGATGTGGTGTTATGTGGTGGTGATGTGGTGTTGGTGATGTGGTGTTGGTTGTTGTGGTGGTGGTGTATATGTTAGTGTATCAACTGTCAGCTATAAAAATAAATAAAGAGAGTCACACTCTATATACAGTTGAAGTCGGAAGTTAACATGCACCATAATTTTCCTTCCTCATGATGCCATCTATTTTGTGAAGTGCACCAGTCCCTCCTGCAGCGAAGCACCCCCACAGCATGATGCTGCCACTCCCGTGCTTCATGGTTGGGATGGTGTTCTTCGGCTTGCAAGCATCCCTCTTTTTCCTCCAAACATAACGATGGTCATTATGGCCAAACAGTTCTATTTTTGTTTCATCAGACCAGAGGACATTTCTCCAAAAAGTACGATCTTTGTGTCCCCATGTGCAGTAGCAAACCGTAGTCTGGCTTTTTTATGGCGATTTTGGAGCAGTGGCTTCTTCCTTGCTGAGCGGCCTTTCAGGTTATGTCGATATAGGACTCGTTTTACTGTGGATATAGATACTTTTGTACCTGTTTCCTCCAGCATCTTCACAAGGTCCTTTGCTGTTGTTCTGGGATTGATTTGCACTTTTCACACCAAAGTACGTTCATCTCTAGGAGACAGAACGCGTCTCCTTCCTGAGTGGTATGACGGCTGCGTGGTCCCATGGTGTTTATACTTGCGTACTATTGTTTGTACAGATGAACGTGGTACCTTCCGGCGTTTGGAAATTGCTCCCAAGGATGAACCAGACTTGTGGAGGTCTACAATTTTTTTTCTGAGGTCTTGGCTGATTTCTTTTGATTTTCCCATGATGTCAAGCAAAGAGGCACTGAGTTTGAAGGTAGGCCTTGAAATACATCCACAGGTACACCTCCAATGATTCAAATTATGTCAATTAGCCTATCAGAAGCTTCTAAAGCCATGACATCATTTTCTGGAATTTTCCAAGCTATTTAAAGGCACAGTCAACTTAGTGTATGTAAACTTCTGACCCACTGGAATTGTGATACAGTGAATTATAAGTGAAATAATCTGTCTGTAAACAATTGTTGGAAAAATGACTTGTGTCATGCACAAAGTAGATGTCCTAACCGACTTGCCAAAACTATAGTTTGTTAACAAGAAATTTGTGGAGTGGTTGAAAAAACGAGTTTTAATGGCTCCAACCTAAGTGTGTAAACTTCTGACTTCAACTGTATATATATATATAAACTCCCAGTAATTTATTGGATAAAACACCAACGTTTCGGCATCGCTGCGCCTTCTTCTTCTGGGTAATGTCGTGAACGCTTAATAATATAATAATAATATGCCATTTAGCAGACGCTTTTATCCAAAGCGACTTACAGTCATGTGTGCATACATTTTTACGTATGGGTGGTCCCGGGGATGGAACCCACTACCCTGGCGTTACAGGCGCCGTGCTCTACCAGCTGAGCTACAGAGGACCACGTGGACCACAGGAACCACATTATGTGCTTTTTATTAGTGCATCTCCTGTCACTCTGGCCAGCCTCTTTAAATGCTCTGGCTGCTCACTCAGACTAAACAGAGCAGACACCAAGGGACCGCCCATATGGACCACCTGTGTCCCAAATGGCACCCTATTCAACAACAACAAAAAGTGGTTGTCCCACTGGCTATCATAAGTTGAATGCACCAATTTGTAAGTCGCTCTGGATAAGAGCGTCTGCTAAATGATGTAAATGTAAATGTATTCCCTGCACTACGGCCCATAGAGCTCTGATCAAAAGAAGTGCACTTTGTAGGGGATAGAGTGCCTATTGAGATGCAGCCTAAGACAATTAAACGCAATGTGCAGATTGGACAGCGCTCCCGAGCCGAGGATGACACAGCCGACTGTGAGGCTGTGACTGGGATGCTGTGACTGGGATGCTGTGACTGGGATGCTGTGACTGGGATGCTGTGACTGGGATGCTGTGACTGGGAGGCTGTGACTGGGAGGCTGTGACTGGGAGGCTGTGACTGGGATGCTGTGACTGGGATGCTGTGACTGGGAGGCTGTGACTGGGAGGCTGTGACTGGGAGGCTGTGACTGGGAGGCTGTGACTGGGAGGCTGTGACTGGGATGCTGTTACTGGGATGCTGTGACTGGGATGCTGTGACTGGGATGCTGTGACTGGGATGCTGTGACTGGGAGGCTGTTACTGGGATGCTGTTACTGGGATACTGTTACTGGGATGCTGTGACTGGGATGATGTGACTGGGATGATGTGACTGGGATGCTGTGACTGGGATGCTGTGACTGGGAGCCTGTGACTGGGAGCCTGTGACTGGGAGGCTGTTACTGGGAGGCGTCCCTCCCCCAGGAAGGAGAGGCTGTGTGGCTGTGTCTGTTGGGTGTTGTTGTGCCCTTCTTCATCCTTCTTATCAATACACTGGTTTAGCATTGCTCCACCTCCCCATTATCTTCAGCACATGCCTTTCTCTTGTCCTCTCTCTCTTCCATTCCAGTTTAAAAACCAAAAGAGAGGCTATGATTGGCTTCCTATTTGCAGGTTTGTATCTGAATTCGGTAAAATCCCAAATCATCATACGCGATGGCTTGGTAAATAAGAGAATTGTCTCATTAAATGGCACCGACCGTGTATTATCCCTGCACAATAAGCACTTTCTCCACTATATCCAATGTATGCTCTATCCCTATAGCCCACAGCACCACACACAGACCAGCCTGGTCTCATCGACTAGACGTAACATAGCCCACAGCACCACACACAGACCAGCCTGGTCTCATCGACTAGACGTAACATAGCCCACAGCACCACACACAGACCAGCCTGGTCTCATCGACTAGACGTAACATAGCCCACAGCACCACACACAGACCAGCCTGGTCTCATCGACTAGACATAACATAGCCTACAGCACCACACACAGACCAGCCTGGTCTCATCGACTAGACGTAACATAGCCCACAGCACCACACACAGACCAGCCTGGTCTCATCGACTAGACGTAACATAGCCCACAGCACCACACACAGACCAGCCTGGTCTCATCGACTAGACGTAACATAGCCCACAGCACCACACACAGACCAGCCTGGTCTCATCGACTAGACGTAACATAGCCCACAGCACCACACACAGACCAGCCTGGTCTCATCGACTAGACGTAACATAGCCCACAGCACCACACACAGACCAGCCTGGTCTCATCGACTAGACGTAACATAGCCCACAGCACCACACACAGACCAGCCTGGTCTCATCGACTAGACGTAACATAGCCCACAGCACCACACACAGACCAGCCTGGTCTCATCGACTAGACGTAACATAGCCCACAGCACCACACACAGACCAGCCTGGTCTCATCGACTAGACGTAACATAGCACACAGCACCACACACAGACACAATAGTCACAGCTGTTTGCATAAGCAAAATGTATCTGTGCATTCTATTGTTCTAGTTGTCTGCATGCTTTTTTTTCTGTAGCCTTTGGCATTGAAGAATGGATATTGTTGTTGTTTTTGTGCTGGCTTGCACAGGCGTTTTATACATTAAATTATCAAGGTAAAGGAGTACAGAGCACAGTGAATAGGAACAAACACAGAACTCCAGAGACACTTTTAAAGCACTTTGTGACAACTGCAGTGCTGACGTTAAAAGGGGTTTTATAAATAAATACATTTGATTGATAGAGCGATACGTTAGCCTGATCCCAGATCTATTTGTAATGTCTTTCTAATGGCGTGACAATGATCACAGGACTTGGCAAGACAGCACAAACAGATCTGGGCCATGGCTAGAGGTAGGCATCTAAAGGCGACTGTTAGAACTTGGAACACTGAGTGCGACATGGGAAGGTGACCACCCCCTCAGTCTATTTCAGATAAGAGATGTAAGGTTTCCAATGACTCAATAGGAAACAACATGGTGGTCAGACTAGGGTAGGTAGCTAACGTCTGTCTGTCCGGTAGCCAAAGCGTTCAATTAAAACAGAGAAACAATACTGTAAAGTATGAGGAAGGAGCATTCCTTCAGAGAGCGTTCCCTTCTGTTACAGCCGATTCAGAGGTTGGAAATAGAAAGGAATGTTCACACTCAAACACAACTGTTAAATATGTGTGTGTGTGTGTGTGTATGTGTGATTTCTAATATCAAAAGCCTTGTTTACACCTTGCGCTAACGTGAGTTTCGATCTGTTTACACTTTATTGCTATCCAGACACAAAGCGTGCCTGACTACCATTCAGATCACAATGTGGCTTTTATTTGACTTCACCTGTCTAATAATTGTGGGCTTTCTCAGAATGTGGCAAAGATCAGGACAAAGGACGCATGTTAGAACCAGATATGAACAGCGCTAAAAAACACAGTTGAGTCACAGCACTTTCTCCCGCTCTCTTTGATCTCTGACTCTCTCTCTGACTCGCTCTCTCTCTCTCTGACTCACTCTGCTCTAGTTATTGTTGCCTTGGGTTGGGGCCTGCATTCTCTCCTCTCTAACTGTAAACCACAGAGGACTTTGTCATGCTATTGAAATGCATCATGCAACATTCTGTGGTCCGGGGCCAGGGTCTTGCAGCAGACCTGGGTTCAAGTAGTATTCGAAATCAGTCAGCATTGGCTTTAGCATGAATGGTGGCCAGAGAGGCAGAGTTTGGCAAATGTCTCACTGCTGTATTGATTACATTGTGCCAGCCAGGCTCAATCAAGCGCTAGGTAAAGTATCAGAAATTATTTCAAATACTATTTGAACCCAGGCTTTCCGAGGCAAGTGAAACTTCAGGTCTGGAGTCGTAGAGAGTGAGACATATTTATGTTGATTTATTTTCCCTTTTGTACTTGAACTATTTGCACATGTAACCCTGTACATAGCCATAATATGAGATTTGAAATGTCTCTATTCCTTTGAAACTTTTGTGAGCGTAATGTTTACTTTCATTTTTGATTGTTTATTATCTATTTCCAATGCCAATAAAGCCCTTTGAATGTCATTTAATTGCGAGCAGGGGCAGAGAGAAAGAGAGAGAGAGGGAGAGAGAGAGAGTCAGTCTCAGGGACCTTACATAATGGCCCTACTTTAAGACCATGAACATTTCCACCGGGCCCTCACATTGAAATTTCCATTCCTCCCCTGAGTCCATGTTAACCTGCTATGATCTCTATTAGAGTTTTCAAATCTCAGTGATTAATTCAAGGAGTGGGAGAAGAAAGAAAGAAAGAAAGAAAGAAAGAAAGAAAGAAAGAAAGAAAGAAAGAAAGAAAGAAAGAAAGAAAGAAAGAAAGAAAGAAAGAAAGAAAGAAAGAAAGAAAACATTCAAAGTATTTCAACAAGGCCCCTGGCTCTCATGCTCAGCTGAGCTCCTCAATTAGACAGAGAGTGAGGGGGGGAAGAAAGATAGGGAGAGAGAGAGGGGGGAGAGGAGGGAAAGAGTGAGCGAGAGAGAGAGAGAGATAGATAGATAGATAGATAGATAGATAGATAGATATTTACACTAAGCAACTACGAGGTGAAATAATGATTTACAGAGCTTCACGGCACCCTGGTGATACGGCATGATCTTAGTTGGGTGGATGAATGTTAGTAGTGGAATCCTTAGCTTCACCAATCCATGTGTGTTGACAAGTGACTAGGCTGCTTCAAGAGGAAGAAATAAAGGAAGAGAGGATTTAACGCAGAGCTCAGTGTCATCTTAATCATCATTACAGTAGCCTAGAAATCGTTCAACCTCATTAGACTTTATTGATACTGTCAACCATTTTGGAAATACCCACAACCACCTCAAAACTCAATAACAAAGTAAGCGGGACTTACTGAATCATTAAACCAATTCCAGAGATTCAAAGATCACATGCATCAAGAGAAAAGGTTATTTCTGCCAGGAAAGTGGACATAAGGTAAACTATAGTAATGATATATTTGCTTTTGCCCATGTGACAGGGTAACATTATTATGCCAAGTCAAAGCAAAGGAAACAAACTGGCAACAATTTTTCACTCCAATTGTTTTATTACAATCATCAGGTATGGATAGGGTCTATCTATCCGTTTTTAAAAGCCCTTTATATTGTACCCTGTTACATTCCTTCCTCAAGGACACATGCTAAACATCCAAGCTCCAACATAATCAACATAATTCATTGTCTTTGTTCTACAACTGTTCCAATTATAGCCACAGAAAGAAGAAGTAGCCTTCACTGACACCGCTATATTCAATAATTTTACCAAAGATAAAGAGAGATGCAAACGTAGCTCATGTAGCCTAGTGATTACCTGTAGCCTATGCATTCGGCTATAAACTGGGTCCTGGGAATAGTCTATTTACAGATTTTTCTCTCATTCCCAGCTACGCACAAGCTAGGTGACACGGGCGGCATATAACGCAATATCATTTTTTATCATAGGCTGCAATGTAACACATCGCTGGTAGGCTAAGCACGGACTCAGACTCTTGGAGGTGTGTTTTCAGTTACGTTTCTGGGCATACTGAGAAAGCCAGATCCGAACGCGCAGAAACGAATGTAGGAAATGAAATAGAACGTAGCCCCGTTTCTCGTGGTAAAAGGATTGCATAGCTACAAAGCCAGAAAACGAAGCTGTTCAACCTATAAACCCAAGTGCGTGACTGTCTTGAGGTAGACTCTGAATCATCATTATCAGACAGACAATAGCGGGCGTTGTTATTACAGCGTTATGCCATGCCAACCCATTACCCGTCCAAGGCATAATCGATGGTTCACACAATGACACCCACTATCGATTGAAGGAGAATGTATCATGCCAGCCATTTGCAGACAGGCTACACGACCGTAGACACTGGTCTTTATCTTCACCCACACATCGCCTCAATGATTTATGTCCCCCTGCCAGCCTTGAAGATCAACTCGTCTTTCGGAGATGCTGTTCATCTGAAAGGATCGAAATGTAGGCAAGGCTATATGATGGCAGAATCTGGTCTATTTTAGCCTATGACAAAGAGAACAATAAATTGTGCACATAAAATCAACTACAGGAGGATAATTTGGGGTTCAATGTGTATGAAACAACTGTGTAAAATGAGCGCCCATGACCACAACGTGTCGCCTATTCAAAGAATTTCAGCTTCGTCGCTATTTAAGACAGAGGCTGGTCTAGCTTAGCCTACTATTTGACCGCGGGAACAATAGGCAGCATTGTAGCCTAACCTCAAGGAGGATGTGAGAGAGTTGGTGTATGAAATGTAACATGTGCGAGCCGACCGTGCATCGTACACTCAGTGGCTGCTTCCTTTCCTGCTCTCTGTTCCGTTAGTCAGACATTAACCTCCCGGTGGTGGTAGAAAGAGAGAAATCATTCATTTTTACATTACATTTTAGTCATTTAGCAGACGCTCTTATCCAAAGCGACGTACAGTTAGTCCCCAAAACAAACCCACACATTACCAGTGGAATAACCTTCAAGTGAATTAATGTGTAAATGTAAACCTATGAAGTTATTCACTGTAGCCTAACGTTGTCACAAAATAATATAAATATAATTTGCGTATAATTTGATTGAGTTTGGAGGGAAATGTAGGCTTTATCCCTTCTCTAATGCATTTTTACATGAGGTCTACATAACAAGACTCACCTTTAAGCGGAAATGAGTTCTGAACGTTTTATTTCCAACAACATAAGAGAAAAATGTTGATATGACCGTCTTTGAACATGCAATAATGATTGCTGCTCAACGGCTACTTTTTAAGCATTAAACGCCATAAATGAGATTAAGCAACATATTGTGACACAGAAATTAAAAAATTCACTATCAGCAGTAAAATATTTTAATGAATCTAATAGTATATGCACTCTAATCGTTTGCATATAGCCTAGCTCATATAGCTGTAACCTAGGTGATGATGATGATGATTCCTTAGCCTACCTGTATTGGCTTGAATTTCTTTTATTCCTTTAGAACTGATCAGTCCCTTCAGTGTAGTACGGCAGACGGGGTGTTGAATAGCGAGATTTACGGCGGTAAATGTTATTTATAAGGTTTTCTTTCTGACCTTTGTCTCTTAAAATGGGTGACCATGTGTGGAAAAACACCGGCCAACCTCCCAGTGCAACAGGAGAGCGTCTTCTTAAAGAGGCAGGTTCCCTCGAATGAGCTAGGCCCTTGATCTGCGCAGAAAATCACGTTGGCCTGTACGCAAGAGGTTGGATGGAATGAAAAAGCGCACAGAAACAACCCATAGCCTACCATGCGATGCGTGCATGATAACTTTTTTTTAATGCGTTTATACCTGTTTTGCATTTTGCATATGCGTTTTAACGAACACTTTCCATTCTAAGATAATTCTGCAGTGTCAGCTATGATGCACACATTGACATGTAGCCTAATATGTTGACATAAGCATACCTGTTTACAGTAAGCCTATTTGCAAGTACCAACATCAACGTGTAATGTTTTGGAAAAGGCAGCAAGCAGCCTATTCATTCAAAATGCGAAGTGTGTTATGAGTGAGTTCCATATAAGAACAGCCCAACCTAAGTAGTCTGTGTGAGGAAACAGCCTAGACATGCAATGACAGACAGTCACCTGACGTTTATGCACGCTGCATGTCTCTTCTTTTAAAGTCGCTTGAATGCCATTTATTATAGGCCTAACATTATCTATAACACGATTTTATGGGCTACACAACATGGTAGGCCTATGCTCTCCTTTGCCAATTCATAAAAAGCATCTTGAACAAAACTCAGTAGTTAAGACGTTTCATTATTGGGACACCACGGGATGCTCTACTGTATGTGACTCTAGTAGTGAGTTACAGGCCCTAGTGAACTTCTGTATTTCCATAACCAGCTACTACACATATATGGTCATGAGGTGTAAATTTTAAATAATGTAGAAACAATGAGTGTGCTTCAGCAGAAGAAGACAAGAGAAAGAGGAGTGGATGCACTACAGTCGCTCTGGATAAGAGCATCTGCTAAATGGACTAGCTGTAAATATAGAATAGGAGTAGGTCTTCATGTAGAGGTCATCAGGGTGGTGACAATACCCTGGCCTACACTCAAATCTCTTTGTAGATAAAAAAAAAACTAAAACAAGATGGTTCAGAGTGTTTATATTTTCGTAGTTCTTTTGAGGACGCAGAATTATCTTTAATCTTGTGAGATAAGAGTATCAGTAACAGAACTGTGGTATATACAGTACGTACTGGAGCTAGCTATATAATAACGTGTGAGATGGGGAGGGGAGTTATACAGGATGTGATAGTTCCTTTAAGGTCACTGTGAATTATCTGTATGCTGTTAGACAAGGACAGTGCCAGAACTTTATACAGTCCAGAACTCCCGAGTGGCGCAGCGGTCTGAGGCACTGCATCGCAGCGGTCTAAGGCACTGCATCTCAGCGGTCTAAGGCACTGCATCACAGCGGTCTAAGGCACTGCATCTCAGCGGTCTAAGGCACTGCATCTCTGTGCTTGAGGCGTCACTACAGACCCCCTGGTTCGATTCCAGGCTGTATCACAACCGGCCGTGATTGGGAGTCCAAATAGGGCGGCGCACAATTGGCCCAGCGTCGTCCGGGTTTGGCCGGTGTAGGCCGTCATTGTAAATAAGAATTTGTTCTTAACTGACTTGCCTAGTTAAATAAATAAAAAATATCTTCAGCAGGTCTATATGAGGCAACAAATGTGAGGTGGGGGAAGGGATGGAGCGGCAGTGGATAGCAGATGTTTTACGGGCTCCTGACCAATTCTGCTATTTTGTGTGTTTTTTTACACTGATCGTAACTTTTTTTTGTACATTATGTCTCTGCCCTCATTTTCTATGACCAAAAACAGCTTATGGACATCAGAACAGCGATCAATAACCTTGATTTGGATGGCAATTTCTACTTCAACGAGTCGGCACCTCTGGAAGTTCTGCTTACTCCGGACCAGGCCCTAGTCCCCAGGACTTGAAAGAGGAAGTGACGGCGCAAGAGAGGCAGATGAGCCGGCTCCCTGACGAGACTACATTGGCAAGCAAATAAACTGCCTCTACCCTATGTTCTATTGGCAAACGTACAGTCACTAGAGAACAAACTGGACGAGCTTCGTTTAAGACTATCCTATCAACGGGACCTGAATAACTGTAATATTATATGTTTTTCAGAGTCGTGGCTGAACAAGGACATGGATAACATACATCTCACTGGTTTTTACATGCATCTTCAAGACCGGACGGCAGCCTCAGGTAAGACGAAAGAGGGAGGGGTGTGTCTCTTTGTTAACAACAGCTGGTGTGCGATCTCTAATATTAAGGAGGTCTCAAGTTTTTGCTCCTGAGTTAGAATACCTCATCATAAGCTGCAGACCATGCTATTTACCAAGATAGTTTTCATCTATTACATTCATGTCTGTTTATCACCACAAACCAATGCTCGCACTAAGACCGCACTCAACGAGCTGTATAGGGCCATAAGCAAACAAGAAAGTGCATATCCAGAGGCTGCGCTCCTAGTGGCTGGTGATTTTAACGCAGGGAAATTGAAATCCCATTTACCAAATTTTTACCAGCATGTCACCTGTGCAACTATAGGAGACAAAACTCTTGACCACCTTTACGCCACACACAGAAATGCATACAAGGTTCTCCCTCACCTTCCCTTTGGCAAATCTGACAATAACTCTAACCTCCTGATTCCTGCTTACAAGCAAAATTTAAAACAGGAAGTACAAGTGACGTGCTTAATACAGAAAGTGGTCCGATGAAGCGGTTGCTAAACTACAGGACTGTTTTGCTAGCACAGACTGGAATATGTTCCGGGATTCATCCAATAATATTGAAGAGGGAAACCCAGCCGTGAGCTGCCCAGTGACGCTAGCCTACCAGACGAGCTAAATGCCTTCTATTTTCACTTTGAGGCAAGGAACACTGAACCATGCATGAGAGCATCAGCTGTTCCGGACGACCGTGTAATCTCACTCTCTGCAGCCGATGTGAGTAAGGCCTTTGAACAGGTTAATATTCACAAGGCCGCAGGGCCAGACTGATTAACAGGACGTGTACACAGAGAATGCGCTGACCAGCTGGCAAGTGTCTTCACTGACATTTTCAACCTCTCCCTGACCCAGTCTGTAATACCTTTACATTTACATTTTTCATTTAGCAGACGCTCTTATCCAGAACGACTTACAGTAGTGAGTGCATACATTTTCGTACTCGTCACCCATGGGAATCGAACCCAATACCCTGGCATTGCAAGCGCCATGCTCTACCAACTGAGCCTTCATGTTTCAAGCAGACCACCATCGCCCCTGTGCCTAAGAATGCCAAGGTAACTTGTCTAAATAACTTTCGCCCCGTAGCACTCACATCTGTAGCCATGAAATGCTTTGAAAGGCTGGTTATGGCTCACATCAACACCATCATCCCAGACACCCTGGACCCATTCCAATTCACATACTGCCCCAACAAATCTGTAGATGACACAATCTCTATTGCACTCCACACTGCCCTCTCCCACTTGGACAAGAGGAACAACTATGCTCATCACTAAGCTCAGGACCCTGGCCACTGAACACCTCCCTCTGCAACTGGATCCTGGACTTCCTGACGGGCCGCCCCCAGGTGGTGAGGGTAGACAACAACACATCCACCACGCTGACCCTCAACAAAGGGGCCCCTCAGGGGTGCGTGCTTAGTCCCCTCCTGTACTCCTTGTAGTGGAGCGGGTCGAGAGCTTCAACTTCCTCTGTGTCCACATCACTAAGGAATTAACATGGTCCACAAACACCAACACAGTCATGAAGAAGGCACAACAACGCCTCTCTCCCTTCAGGAAGCTGAAAAGATTTGGCATGGGCCCTCAGATCCTCAAAAAGTTATACTGCTGCACCATTGAGAGCATCTTGACTGGTTGCATCACCGCTTGGTATGGAAACTGCTTGACCACAAAACGTTACAGAGGGTAGTGCATCCGGCCCAGTACATCACTGGGGCCGAGTTCCCTGCCATCCAGGACCTCTATACCAGGCGGTGTCAGAGGAAGGCTCTAAAAATTGTCAAAGACTCCAGCCAACCAAGTCATAGACTGTTCTCTCTGCTACCGCATGGCAAGTGGTACCCATGCACCAAGTATGGAACCAATAGGACCCTGAACAGCTTTTACCTCCAAGCCATAAGACTGCTAAATAGTTAGTTAAATAGTTAATCAAATAGCTACCGGGACTATCTGCATTGACCCTTTTTGCACTAACTCTTTTGACTCATCACATATGCTGCTGCTACTGTTTATTATCTATCCTGTTGCCTAGTCACTTTACCCCTACTTACAGTATATGTACATATTTACCTCAATACCTCATACCCCTGCACATCGACTCGGTACTGGTACCACATGTACAGTATATAGCCAAGTTATCGTTACTCATTGTGTATTTATTCCTCATATTATAATTGTTAGGCTATTTTTCCCTCTGCATTGTTGGGAAGGGCCCGTAAGCATTTCACTGTTAGTCTATACCTGTTGTTTACGAAGCACGTGATAAATACAATTTTGTTTTATTTGATTTATACAGAATATGTACACTTTTATAGTTATTTTAAGGTCATGTTGAATTATATGTATGCTGTCAGATAACTGTATCAGATTCAGAACTATATATTACCGTAAACATAGCTATAATATGAGCCAATGTGTGTGTTGAGTTAGGGGAGGGGAGTTATACAGAAACATTGACTTGTTCTGTCAATCAAGCTAACTTATGGATGGAAACCACTTATTTTTGTGCATTTTTCATTTTGTGAAAATATGGATCATATGACCTTACATGTAGATCATGACTCATCAACAAAAAAAAAAACTTTTACAAATGGCACAATTTGGCAGGACTTGTCCAACTCTATGCCAAAACTGATGCTTTTATCTCTGCAAAACATGTGTCATTCAAGTTAACCTTGTAACACAACTGAAACTACATTTCCAAATAATATGAAGCCCAATCGGAGTAATTAGATACTTTGTTTTTTTTTTCTAGAAATTTCTTTAGAAACATTTCCAAATTACATGAAGCCAATCGGTGTAGAAAGATACTCGTTTTCATTAAAAAAAGACATTTCTCGAGTCATATGAGGGACCACCACCACCTGCCACCTGCTAGCTGGAGATAAAGAGATGATGGGCTGTCACAGCTGAAACCACATGGCCTGTGGGTGACTGTTGCATCGTTAGATTTAACCCCATGTTTACAACCAACATGCTGGTACCTGTACAAGGTGGTTGTGTGGTGGGTACTGTAGAACATTCTAGAAGTAAATAGTTCTAGAATGATCATTGCCATAGCTAAAGTATATAAAGGCAATCACTGAGGGTAAACTAACCCTAACCCTGAGGAGGTGTTGTGGTGGGTTTACCTTTGATTTGCAAGACAAGGTCAAGGCCCTAGTTCTAATGGGTTCTGATGGGGGGCCTGATCTTCATATTGATGAGGCAGCATTGTTATGTAATGTTTAGGCCTTTAGAGAAGTAGGCTGTTTCTGTTCCTTCAACAGCTGGGAGTACTGATTGTGATGGACTATAGTTATTCTCCAGTGAAATGGCCTCGGCCAATGGCTGATTTGTGCGTAAAATGGCTCTATAGGCCTAAATCATCAGTTGGGCCAGGAGTTTTTTCTGGCCTAACCACATGACCAGACAAAGAAAAACTCAGGGCCTTACAATGTAGGCCGTCATTGTAAATAAGAATTTGTTCTTAACTGACTTGCCTAGTTAAATACTTTATTTTTTATTTTTTATAAAGCTAGTCACAAGCGAGTAGAATGGTAGACTGAAACGTTTAAATTCTGAGTTTATTTCTGTTTATGTGGGGCAGTTTGTGAATTTCACCTGCAGTTCTCGATAATTTGCTTATCATTCAAATGAGCAGGTCTGATGTTGCCTGTCTTGAAAAGAGGTGTGCTTGCTGATGAGAGCTGGTGAAAAGATATTTGAATATTGATTTGAATCTATGAACAATTTGCCTTGTGAATCTCTTCAGATACAATGTGTCCCCAAGCCTTCTGACTGGTGGCCTTGTCACGTTGTTCTACAGAAGCATTGACGCAAATGAAGGGAACGGTCCATACGAACAAACAATCAATCACAAGTATAGAGATATCAATCAATTCAATCAATCAATTTTATTTTATATAGCCCTTCTTACATCAGCTAATATCTCGAAGTGCTGTACAGAAACCCAGCCTAAAACCCCAAACAGCTAGTAATGCAGGTGTAGAAGCACGGTGGCTAGGAAAAACTCCCTAGAAAGGCCAAAACCTAGGAAGAAACCTAGAGAGGAACCAGGCTATGAGGGGTGGCCAGTCCTCTTCTGGCTGTGCCGGGTGGAGATTGCTACAGTATTAACATGCTCCAATGCATGTTAATACTGTAGCAATTACCATAAAAGTATGCAATTACCTTTTAGTGTAACTCTTCTATATCTTCAGTGCATTAAACATCATTTGGGACCGTTTGTGAAGTCCAGTAGTTCCCCCCCATATAAACTGAACAAAAATATAAACGCAACGTGTAAAGTGTTGGTCCCATGTTTTATGGGCTGAAATAAAAGATCCCAGACATTTTTCATACACACAAAAAGCTTATTTCTCAAAAATGTTGTGAGACACTCAAATTCATAAATGGAGCTATGGATCAAGGACTGATCGTCCATTAGATCAAAATGGTATAGTTTTACCCAGAAATGTCTGTAAACAACATAGATTGAGCCTTTGAGAATGGTATCCATTAAGGATGATTCACATTACTCTGTCTGTCAGCGTCGACGCTGGATCTGAATTCCTAAACTCCAGACTGATGATTTGCATCCATTTATATCTGTTTATATGGTTACGTAAGACTTTAATCCCCGACAGTCGATGCCTGGGAGAGGACAGGATTTGTTTGCAATTTATGACTTTATGATGTGGTTGATGTTTTTTGACTCCAGACAATTTTGCATCAACCCAAATGATGCAGGGAACAGATCACTGTCCAACGCTGTGGCCTGTCTGGTCACAAGTTGTTGACTGTCTTTACACACAATCCTTGCGTTCATATGAATTTCAGAGTGTTTACTTTTCTCCAGCCCCAGCTCTCAGTTGTGTAACAAACCAAGTTTGCGGCCGGGCTGCTGTTTTTCTGTTTTTCAAATAAAAAGGCCTTGAACATTTAATGCACACTTGAGCATAAACATAGCGTGTCATTCATAGAAGACATCTTTACGTTTTTATTGTTTCTTGTGAGAGAGTTGTTTAAACTTTTAACCCCACTAACCACTGCTACTGTGTAACAACATCAAACTCAAACTACAAAGCAACATACCATAAAACTGCACTGTCATTGTCACACCCTAACCATTGTGTTCTTACTGGACACTTTTAATGACATAAACGTAGTCATGGACTGCGTCCCAAATGGCACCCTATTCCTTATATTGTGCACTACTTTTGACCAGGGCCCATTAGGACTCTGGTGAGCAGTAGGCTCATGGGAGTTTTACTTACTCAAACATGTTCTCCGAGCAGAAAGGATTATAACTGGTTGGGTCAGGCAACCAATGAAAATGGAGAATGAGGCGGGAATATTAAACTGAGAGCAAATGGTAGACATAGACGTGTCACTTGACGAGATTTGAGCACATTTGAGGGGAAAAAGGGAGGGAGTAGAAATTCTGCAGGAGCGAGCTGAAAGACAGTAAAATAAGGTAACTTGAATATAGCTAGCAGGTTCTTCATTTTGCACATGAATGTACTTATTCCAGTTGTGAATAAAAAAAAATTCTAACTTATGTTAGCTAGCAAACAGCTTTAGCCATAGGTTACCAAGCTAGCTAAGCTAAGCTAACCTTAGTTAGCTAACAATTTGTTTTTCTAGCTTATCATGTTAGCCAGCCAACAGTTTAAGCATTAGGTTACCAAGCTAGCTAGCTTGCTAGTAAACAATTTAAGGCTGCAGGCTAACTAGCCAGCTAGTATCAACTGGTTCTAATGCTGCTCTGAGAGCAGAATATATACTATGTCAGCTTGGGGCTGCTGTTCAAGCTAGTAAACAGCTTTAGCCTTAGGTTACCAAGCTAGCTAGCTAAACTAAGCTAAGCTAACCTTAGTTAGCTTACAATTCTGTTTTTTTCTAGGAGCAGCTCAATTAAACACAGCACTGCTGCTCAACTAGGCCTAGATACCGCTGCTCTGAGAGCAGTTTGAGCCAACTGGGTCTTCTGCTGCTCTAAAAGCATAACTGTACTGTGTTGTCTTGCTGTTGCTGCACTAAGAACAGCAAAAAAATAAACTAGCAGTGCTGCTACTCAACTAGGTCTATGTATTGCTGCTCTAAGACCTGTTTGAGTCAACTGGGTCTTCTGCTGTTCTGAGAGCAGAACTCTGTCAATAGGCCTAGTTGGAGTTAGCTACAGATTGTACACCAAATGATGTGACTTATCCAAAGATTTTTGGTATCCATTACTGGACGTTACAGGTTTGCCTATACATCGTTTCTTCAACTAACCTGGTATTGGCGATACTCTCTTTGTTTTTAATTCTGAAAAAACAGTTATCTTATAAATGTCTATACCCAGTTGCAGGTGGTTCTAGAAACACCAGAGAAAAACTCAGAAAGATAGTAAATCCATTTTTTCTATAGAGTGAGATATGCCTCTTGCATGCGTGTAGATCTTTGTTTTGGTAGCCCTGTGTGACGTGCTGTCATCTACTTCCACACAGGGCCTCAGTGGCTGCATCACATAGAAATGACTAGTTCCGGCAAAGATGCTGGTAAATTCTAGATGCGCTGTAGCTAAGATGACGAGGAACCTCCTTGCGCAGGACAAACCATGGATTTACTTTCTTTCTAAGTTTTCTCTGGTGTTTGTAGAACCACCTGCAATTGGACACAGACATTTATAAGATAACTGTTTTCCAGAATCGAGTATTGCCAATACCAGGTTAGTGGAATAATCTATGGCTGCGTTTTGTATAGGCAAACATGCAGTGGTGTAAAGTACTTGAGTAAAAATACTTTGAAGTACTACTTAAGTAGTGTTTTGGGGTATCTGTACTTTACTTTACTGTTTCTATTTTTGACAACTTTTACTTTTATTCCAATACATTCCTAAAGAAAATATGTACTTTTTACTCCCATACATTTTCCATGACACCCAAAAGTACTCGTTACATTTCAAATGCTCAGGCAGGACAGCAATATGGTTCTCATCCCTACTGTCTCTGATCTGGCGGACTCACTAAACACAAAAACTGTGTTTGTAAATGATGTCTGACTGTGGAAGTGTGCCCCTGTCTGTCTGTAAATAAAAATACAAAAATAAAATCTTAGCATCTGGTTTGTTTAATATAAGGAATTTGATGTATAGCATTTACTTTTACTTTATACTTTTACTCAAATATAACAATTTAGTACTTTTTCCACCACTGTACTTAAGTACATTTAAAACCAGATACTTTTAGACTTTTACTGAAGTAGTATTTTACTGGGTGACTCATTTTTACTTTAGTCATTTTCTATTAAGGTATCTTTACTTTTACTCAAATAGGACTTTTTCCACCACTGCAAACCTGTAACGTCCATTAATTGATACCAAAAATCTTTGGTTATATCACATTGTACACCAGATAATCAGTAGCTAAGTTGAAGTAGGATGCAGAGCACTCTGCCTCTATCCCTATCCTAGTAGCCTAGTTGTTGTCATTTTTTAGGCTGGCAGGATGTTCATTTCTAGCCTATAAACTACAATCCTTTGCTGTGATGATTTCTTATTTTCTCTCACTTTTGTTTTCCCATGATCCTCTCCTGTGTACTGCTCCCAGAGATCAACCAAGTGCTATTCACCAAGCATGGGCTCTGCTGATTCACTCACCCTGTGAGGAGAACCATCCTACTGCAGTTTGAACTAGCCCTGCCATCACTATTCGACATTGAGACCACAAATGCATTTCCCTGTTGCCTTTTTTCTTTGTGGGTTTTGTCTTACACATTCTAGTGCATTTCAGAGTTGAGGAGCACCAACTACAGATACACATGCTTACATGTCGAAGACTACATTTAACATAGAAACAGCTTGACGAGGTGACAAACAGATTATGTTTTACTATTGTAACATGTAGTGATGAGAATTTTATTGTCCCCGTCAGGAGCCTAGACTTTTGCCATAGGAATAATTCACTTCACGAAAAGTGCTGCGGGATAATCTCAGATAGAGCTTGAAAGTTTAGAAAGAGCCAAGTTTTAAGGCTCTCTCTAAAAAAAAACGTTGAACAATTCATTCCACAACAATTGCAGCGGGATCAATTCAGATCTTTTTGATGGTGGCTGAGAGAAATGTCGTTGAACGAGACCATGTGACAGGAAGTCCGAAAAAACTTTTACAGTCATGGCTTCCTGTCTGTCAGACACAATAAAAGTTGAAAACACATACTGTATCAGTGCGTGTGTGGGCGTGCTTGTGTGTGTGTGTGTGTGTGTGTGTGTGTGTGTGTGTGAGAGAGAGAGAGAGAGAGAGAGAGAGAGAGAGAGAGAGAGAGAGAGAGAGAGAGAGAGAGAGAGAGAGAATATAAGGTATAAGAACTGTGTCTACATTGTGTTGAATGGTGGAATCTACGTTAGTTTGGATGAGGAATGTCAAAGGCCAACTAATAACGTCAGACTGTTGTCCTGTAACCAGTAGGGTCACTGGTTGATCAACAGTATTTACAAGGGCAGGGTAAGAGTGTGGTAGTATATTTACTGTGAAGATGTCAAAACAAAAGTTAGGTTTAGGCTACAAGAAATTAAAGTAAACTTTCCCAATGACCAGGAGGGGATCCTTTCGATACACCTATGGGGCCTGGGCACTCGAATGCGCCTAGAGAGAGGGGGGAATACTGAAGTATGCGTAAATGACAGTTCTGCGTCCTCCTTTAGAGGCTGAGGCTTTTGGCATAGATGGTACATTTCTGGACTGCAACATGTAAGATTGTGCCCCCCCATGGCACTTATTTCTAATAATACTGTATATGCATATGCAGCTGTAGTTTTTAAACCTGCAATCTAGCATGCATGACACACACACATCTTTCTATCGACATACTTTTATTTGGGTTTCTATGCCAAGTATATTATTGGATGTTTCTTTAAGCCTGCAGATAGTTACAGTACTTGACATAGAATCATGCTAAAACATGAATCAAAAATTAAATTCACTGACAGAGAGATTGCTGATTGAACACTAGCCTCCTGACAGGCAAATTGACAAGTAGCTGGCTAGGCTAGTCAAACTAACAATGGCTAGATTTCAATGCATTGGCTAAATGGGCAACGGCGTTACCTCTTCATACGATAAAGACAATTTGTATTGCATGCTGCATATTTCAAGTGCACTCAAAAACAGATAATTCTCTTATTTCAGTCTTTGGGAGCTCATGACACACTAACAGACAGCAGCTGGAGTTTTCATATGAGGCTGTGTTTACATCTTAGATAGAAGCAGGCTATTGGCTGCCTTCATCACGAGTGGTATGTACGGGAGTTCTGATTTGTTCCAAGTTTGGCACATTTGCCAGAGCAGACAGAGCGTTGAAATATACTTTTTTAAATGAGAAAATATGAAAGAATTGATGGTGACAACAAATGTTATAGACATCATAGTTTATTGTCATACAGTATGCAAAAAAATCAGCTCTTCCCTCCGAGAGGGATCGATCAACTTCACTTTTTTTTTTTCGGTTTTGGTCCGCCACCTATTTGGTATTCCCGCCTCCTCTCCATTTTCATTGGTTGCCTGACTCAACCAATCATAATCCGTTCTGCTCTGAGAACATGTATGAACTCCCATAAAGCAAAAGTAGTGTACTCCTTACAGAGTGCCATTTGGGAGACATGCATGTTCCCTCCCACAGTAGTAAAGCAGCTATCTGAACCGTGGTGTTGAGTAAGATAGGCAGTAATTCTGTAATTTTCCACTTGTGTTTTAGTCAGAGGAAGTGAAAAAGGGAAGTTGTCAGCAGCTTTTCAATGGTTGTTTTCTTAATCCTTCAAGAACTTGGAAGCTAGCTAAAGCTCGATTTGCTTAGTAACACCGCTTCTTCCATTGCATTAGGTTGTAAACTTTAACGCTCTCCAAATGTTTTCCTCTCCTCAAATAATTCACTTCTCAAAAAAAGTGCAGCGTGTTAATCTCAGATAGAGCTTGAGAGCTGGAGTTTAGTAAGAGCCAGGTTTTAAAGCTCTCAAAAAAATGTTTTGGGGAATAATTCACTTCACAAAAAAGTGCAGATAGAGCTTGAAAGCTTAGTAAGAGCCAGGTTTTAAGGCTCTCTCTGAAAAAAATCGTTGAGTAATTCACTTCACAACAATTGCAGCGGGATCAATTCAGATCTTTTTTATGGTGGCTGAGAGAAGTGTCGTTGAACGAGACCATGTGACAGGAAGTCCTAAAAAACGTACAGTCATGGCTTCCTGTCTGTCAGACACAATAAAAGTTGAAAACACATACTATATTAGTGTGTGTGTGGGCGTGCTTGTGTGTGTGTGTGTGTGTGTGAGAGAGAGAGAGAGAGAGAGAGGGAGAATATAAGGTATAAGAACTGTGTCTACATTGTGTTGAATGGTGGAATCTACGTTAGTTTGGATGAGGAATGTCAAAGGCCAACTAATAACGTCAGATTGTTGTCCTGTAGCCAGTAGGGTCACTGGTTGATCAACAATATTTACAAGGGCAGGGTAAGAGTGTGGTAGTGCATGAGTACATTTACTGTGAAGTTAGGTTCAGGCTACAAGAAATTAAAGTAAACTTTCCCCAATGACGCAATAATGCCTTTAATGGTCTAGATTAGCATAGTTCATATCAGCAATGTGCACGCACGCCTCTCCTCAACAGTCTGACACTGATTGCTAAAATAGACACGAATGATACAACTCCCTTGATACAGTAACTGTATGTTTTGACAGGTTCAAGGAGAAACAGAACGAGAGAAGTATCTGTCCCTGATCTTGGCTGTCTCCCTAATGTCAACGTATTCCCTATAAAGTGCACTACGTTTGACCAGGGCTCTCGTCAAAAGTAATTTACTACAGGGCTCTCCTCAAAAGTAGTGCAGTATATAGGGAATAGAGTTGCCATTTGGTACGCTGCCCTTGGCTAGCCTCTGGCGCTAGCTATATGTACTAGGTAGCGCCTCCTTGGTCTTGGAGCAGCCACGTGTTGTAATCTTCGTTTCTACTCACATCTAGACAGACCTGGGTTCAAATGGGATTTTAAATCATGTAAAATCCATTATCTATGCTTCATTAAGCTTTACTGGCTTAAAGGGATAGTTCAACCAAATTACAAAATGACATATTTGGTTTCCTTACCCTGCATGCAGTCTATGGGCATTCAATCTTTCCATATCCCAGTCTGCTGTCCCCACATGCTTCAAGATGGCCACCATTGTTCCTGTACCCAAGAAAGCAAAGGTAACTGAACTAAACGACTATCGTCCCATAGCACTCACCTCTGTCATCATGAAGTGCTTTGAGAGACTAGTCAAGGATCAAATCACCTCTACCTTACCTGCCACCCAAGACCCATTTCAATTTGCTTACCGCCCCAATAGATCCACAGACGATGCAATCGCCATCACTCTGCACACTGCCCTATCCTATCTGGACAAGAGGAATACCTATGTAAGAATGCTGTTCATTGACTCAGCATTCAACACCATAGTACCCTCCAAGCTCATCATTATGCTCGAGGCCCTGGTTCTGAATCCCGCCCTGTGCAACTAGGTCCTGGACTTCCTGACGGGCCGCCCCCCAGGTGGTGAAGGTAGGAAACAACATCTCCACTTCGCTGATCCTCAACACTGGGGCCCCACAAGGGTGCTTGCTCAGCCCACTCCTGTACTCCCTGTTCACCCATGACGCCTCCAACTCAATCATCAAGTTTGCAGACGACACAACAGTAGTTGGCTTGATTACCAACAATGACGAGACTGCCTACAGGGAGGAGGTGAGGGATCTGGGAATGTGGTGCCAGGAAAATAACCTCTCACTCAATGTCAACAAAACAAAGGAGATGATCGTGGGACTTCAGGAAACAGCATAGGGTGCACCCCCCTATCCACATCGACGGGACCGCAGTGGAGAAGGTGTAAAGCTTCAAGTTCCTTGGCGTACACATCACTGACAAACTGAAATGGACCCCCCACACAGACAGTGTGGTGAAGAAGGCGCAACATAACCTCTTCAACCTCAGGAGGCTAAAGAAATTTGCCTTGGCACCTACAACCCTCACAACATTTTACAGATGCCCAATTGAGAGCATCCTGTCGGGCTGTATCACCGCCTGGTACGGCCACTGCACCGCCCGCAACCGCAAGGCTCTCCAGAGGGAGGTGCCGTCTGCCCAACGCATTACCGGGGGCAAACTACCCGCCCTCCAGGACACCTACAGCACCCGTCACAGGAAGGCCAAAAAGATCATCAAGGACATCAACCACCCGAGCCACTGCCTGTTCACCCCGCTGTCATCCAGAAGGCAAGGTCAGTACAGGTGCATCAAAGCTGGGACCGAGAGACTGAAAAACAGCTTCTATCTCAAGGCCATCAGACTGTTTAACAGCCATCACTAGCACATTAGAGGCTGCTGACTAGAAATCACTGGCCACTTTAAGAAATGGAACACTAGCCACTTTAATAATGTTAACATATCTTGCGTTACTCATCTCATATGTATATACTGTATTCTATACTATTCTACGGTATCTTAGTCCATGCCGCTCTGACATCGCTCGTCCATATATTTATATATTCTTAGTTCATTCCTTACTCAGATTTGTGTGTACTGGGTATATGTTGTGAAATTGTTAGATATTACTTGTTAAATATTACTGCACTGTCGGAGCAAAAAGCACAAGCATTTCCCTACACCCGCAATAACATCTGATTAAACACGTGTATGTGACAAATACAATTTGATTTGATTTGATTTGTTGTGCCAGCAATCCATGGTTGGGTTTAGTTTCCCTGGAACTGTTTTATCATTTATGGGACAAATACTCATCACTGCATCCTGTATCAGAAGGTTGGCTGGACCTCACAAACATCCCATAGATCACTTCATTACTCCCTTCTTGTTTACAAAGCTCTGCTCCACAAGCTTCCAACATACCTCACCTGTTGAAATAATAAAAACAGGTTTGGGTTAACTCTTGAGGTCCCGCTTGTCTCCACAAAGTTTGGCAAATCCGCCTTTAGTTTTAAGGCTCCACAGTTATGGAATACCTTACAAAACAAATTGCACCTCGATTGCCTGGTGCTAATAGGGCAGTTTAAAACTGTGCAATTGTTTCAACTGACTATTATAACTTGTTGTAATAAATTTTTTACATTTTTAGTAATTTATCCAGAGCGACTTACAGTGAGTGCATACATTATTTATTTTTAATACTGGCCCCCCGTGGGAATCGAACCCACAACCCTGGCATTGCAAACGTTATGCTCTACCAACTGAGCTACATCCCTGCCGGCCATTCCCTCCCCTACCCTGGACGACGCTGGGCCAATTGTGCGCCGCCCCATGGGTCTACCCGTCGCGGCCGGCTACGACAGAGCCTGGATGTAACCTTATGTAATGCTGTCTTGTAGTTTATTTGTATCTTTTGTAGTTGTATTTTGTTGTTAGTTGTTGTCCTCAGGGCACCATTGTAAATAAAACACTGGTCTCAATTGGGTTCCCCTGGTTAAATAAAAGTAAATAAAGTCATGGTACCGATATTAGCACTTTTCGCGCATCAAATCATCCGAAAGTATTTACAATTTATTGTGAAGATCAACGACGTCACTTGAAGATGATTTGAACGTTTCACTTTCTGTATTGACTGGAATTTAAATGGAACTGACCCCAACCCTGGTATTTTGTAAATGTCAGATTGTTCTGATATGATGTAATGCGGGTCAGACTGTAAACCAGGGAATGCTAAAGGAGTAGCACAGATTTGTCTTGACATCCCTCTCTGGGAACCAGAGGGTAACATTTGATGACGCACAATATTTGAAGCACGTGCTAGGTTTGCTGCATCTGTGTTGTTATGTCAGTTGTTTTAGCTAGTATACTCAACCAATATCTTCATCAAATACCATCAGAACCAGTGCTGTGAAAAATAAGTGGGTAAACACTTGTCGTAAATTATTGACCCAGGAGTCATACTGGAAGCAATGACTTGACCCAGAAGTTGTACTGGAAGCAATGATGACCCAGAAGTCGTACTGGAAGCAATGACTTGACCTAGAAGTCGTACTGGAAGCAATGACCTGACCCAGAAGTTGTACTGGAAGCAATGACGACCCAGAAGTTGTACTGGAAACAATGGCTTGACCCAGAAGTTGTACTGGAAGCAATGATGACCCAGAAGTCGTACAGGAAGCAATGACTTGACCCAGAACTTGTACTGGAAGCAATGACGACCCAGAAGTTGTACTGGAAACAATGGCTTGACCCAGAAGTTGTACTGGAAGCTATGACTTGACCCAGAAGTTGTACTGGAAGCTATGACTTGACCCAGAAGTTGTACTGCAAGCTATGACTTGACCCAGAAGTTGTACTGGAAGCTATGACTTGACCCAGAAGTTGTTCCTGTCAGTTGTGTGTTGTTTACTCCTGCATCATGGTAATGCATGCTCCTTCCTGGATGTGTTTATCTATTTTTATTGAAACTTTATTTTGTAAGATGGGTGATACACCCCCCAGGGGCCAGATCTGTGATGGACCGATATCTAAATATTTTCTGGGAACATAAATCTATCTCTGCCAAATGTGGTGCTTTTATCACAAAATGAACGATCGTTATGGAAATTTCAGCATAGCAGGCTAGTGAAAATCTAGAATTAGATTTTTTTGGGAATATTAATTCAATTCAGGTCGGATCAGTAGGTAAAAGACTGTCACTTAGTAATTACACCTGTTAGCACCTTCCTGTTTCTATTAGTTGTATCTACCCTTCAATTGACTTAGGGTTTTATCGACCTAGTACCTTTCCATTGACTTTTGGTTATACCAAGGATTTAGAAGGACAGGAAAACAGCATAGCTTAGTGGTTAAGAGCGTTGTGCCAGTAACCGAAAGGTCGCTGGTTCTAATCCCCGTGCTGACTAGGTGAAAAATCTGTTGATGTGCCCTTGAGCAAGGCACTTAACCCTAATTGCTCCTGTAAGTCGCTCTGGATAAGAGCGTCTGCTAAATGACTGAAATATAAATATTGTACAACCACAAGGTTCTACTTCTACGCCAGTTCAATGGGATGACGCATTTGTTAGGTCTTCCTGTAATCCTGTCAATCTACCTCCTTGGTTATAATTTGGCATTACGTCGTCTCCTTACGTGAACTTGTTTTAGGGTTATATTTACCTTGCCATAATGCCATTGACTTTGTCTTAGGGTTATATTTACCTTGCCATAATGCCATTGACTTTGTCTTAGGGTTATATTTACCTTGCCATAATGCCATTGACTTTGTCTTAGGGTTATATTTACCTTGCCATAATGCCATTGACTTTGTCTTAGGGTTATATTTACATTGCCATAATGCCATAATGCTCGCTCTCTCTCTCTCTCTCTCTCTCTCTCTCTCTCTCTCTCTCTCTCTCTCTCTCTCTCTCTCTCTCTCTCTCTCTCTCTCTCTCTCTCTCTCTCTCTCTCTCTCTCTCTCTCTCTCTCTCTCACTTCCGTTTTGAGTTTGTCACTTGTCTCCGTGCTATGCTGTTTGTTGCTGCTTGGCTACCTGCCAAACTTGACGGTTGTAACTTTTTAAAAACTATCTTCATTTAACACATTTTACCAACGTCTTAGTTATTTTTATATTTGTAATTTTTTCCTCGCTCCACGTTTTTCATTCAACTTTTTCACCCCGGACGCTTTATCTGGACATGGACTATCGGACCACCATCTTCTTTCGTTTGCAATCGCAACATATAATCTGCTCAGACCCCAACCAAGGACCATCAAATGGCGTGCTATAAATTCTCAGACAACCCAAAGATTCCTAGAGGCCCTTCCAGACTCCCTCCACCTACTCAAGGACGTCGGAGTACAGAAATCAGTTAATGACCTAACTGAGGATCTAAATGTAACCTTGCGTAATACCCTAGATGCAGTCGCACCCCTAAAAACAAAAAACATTTGTCACAAGAAAATAGCTCCCTGGTATACAGAAAATACCTGAGCCCTGAAGCAAGCTTCCAGAAAATTGGAACGGAAATGGCGCTCCACCAAACTGGAAGTCTTCCTACTAGCTTGGAAAGAAAGTACAGAGCAATATCGAAGAGCCCTCACTGCTGCTCGATCATCCTATTTTTCCAACCTAACTGAGGAGAATAAGAACAATCCAACATTTCTATTTGATATTGTCGCAGAGCAAACTAAAAAGCAGCATTCCCCAAGAGAGGATGCCTTTCACTTCAGCAGTGATGAATTCATGAACTTCTTCGATGAAAAGATCATGATCATTAGAAAGCAAATTATGGACTCCTCTTTGAATCTGCATATTTCTTCAAAGCTCAGCTGTCCTGAGTCTGCACAGAACTGCCAGGACCTCGGATCAATGGAGACACTCAAGTTTTTTAATCCTATATCTCTTGACACATTCATGAAAATTGTCATGGCCTCTAAACCTTCAAGCTGCATACTGGACCCTATTCCAACTAAACTACTGAAAGAGCTACTTCCTATGCTTGGCCCTCCTATGTTGAACATAATAAATGGCTCCCTATCCACTGGATGTGTACCAAACTCACTAAAAGTGGCAGTAATAAAGCCTCTCTTGAAAAAGCCAAACCTTGACCGAGAAAATGTAAGAAATGATCGGCCTATATCGAATCTCCTCTCAATTTGTTTAGAAAAAGCTGTTGTGCAGCAACTCACTGCCTTCCTGAAGACAAAACATGTTTACGAAACGCTTCAGTCTGGTTTTAGACCCCATCATAGCACTGAGAAGGCACTCGTGAAGGTGGTAAATGACCTTTTAGTGGCGTCAGACCAAGGCTCTGCATCTGTCCTTGTGCTCCTAGACCTTAGTGCTGCTTTTGACACCATCAATCACCACATTCTTTTTGAGAGATTGGAAACCTTAGTTCTTGCCTGGTTTAGATCTTATCTGTCGGAAAGACATCAGTTCGTCTCTGTGGATGGTTTGTCCTCTGACAAATCAATTGTACGTTTTGGTGTTCCTCAAGGTTCCGTTTTAGGACCACTATTGTTTTCACTATATATTTTACCTCTTGGTGATGTCATTCGGAATCACAATGTTAACTTTCATTGCTATGCGGATGACACACAGCTCTACATTTTGATGAAACATGGTGAAGCCCCAAAATTGCCTACCTGGAAGCATGTGTTTCAGACATAAGGAAGTGGATGGAGGCAAATGTTTTACTTTTAAACTCGGACAAAACAGAGATGATAGTTATAGGTTCCAAGAAACAAAGAGATCTTCTGTTGGATCTGACAATTAATCTTGATGGTTGTACAGTCGTCTAAAAAAAAACTGTGAAGGACCTCGGCGTTTACATACATCTTAGCCAAATACATTTAACATCAGTTTTTCCCAATTCCTGACATTTAATCCTAGTAAAAATTCCCTGTTTTAGGTCAGATAGGATCACCACTTTATTTTAAGAATGTGAAATGTCAGAATAATAGTAGAGAGAATGATTTATTTCAGCTTTTATTTATTTCATCACATTCCCAGTGGGTCAGAAGTTTCAATACACTCAATTCATATTTGGTAGCATTGCCTTTAAATTGTTTAACTTGGGTCAAACGTTTCGGGTAGCCTTCCACAAGCTTCCCACAATAAATTGGGTGAATTTTGGCCCATTCCTCCTGACAGAGCTGGTGTAACTGAGTCAGGTTTGTAGGCCTCCTTGCTCGCACATGCTTTTTCAGTTCTGTCCACACATTTTCTATAGGATTGAGGTCAGGGCTTTGTGATGGCCACTCTAATACCTTGACTTTGTTGTCCTTAAGCCATTTTGCCACAACTTTGGAAGCATGCTTGGGGTCATTGTCCATTTGGAAGACACATTTGCGACCAAGCTTTAACTTCCTGACTGATGTCTTGACTGTGGTCCTCTGTAGCTCAGCTGGTAGAGCACGGCACTTGTAACGCCAAGGTAGTGGGTTCGATCCCCGGGACCACCCATACACAAAAATGTATGCACGCATGACTGTAAGTCGCTTTGGATAAAAGCGTCTGCTAAATGGCATATTATATTATTATTATTATGTTGCTTCAATATATCCACATAATTGTCCTTCCTCATGATGCCATCTATTTTGTGAAGTGCACCAGTCCTTCCTGCAGCAAAGCACCCCCACAGCATGATGCTGCCACCCGCGTGCTTCACGGTTGGGATGGTGTTCTTCGGCTTGCAAGCAACCCCCTTTTCCCTCCAAACATAACGATGGTAATTTTGGCCAAACAGTTCTATTTTTGTTTCATCAGACCAGAGGACATTTCTCCAAAAAGTACGATCTTTGTCCCCATGTGCAGTTGCAAACCGTAGTCTAGCTTTTTTATGGTGGTTTTGGAGCAGTGGCTTCTTCCTTGCTGAGCGACCTTTCAGGTTATGTCAGTATAGGACTAATTGTATTGTGGATATAGATACTTTTGTACCTGTTTCCTCCAGCATCTTCACAAGGTCCTTTGCTGTTGTTCTGGGATTGATTTGCACTTTTCGCATCAAAATACATTCATCTCTAGGAGACAGAATGCGTCTCCTTCCTGAGCAGTATGATGGCTGCGTGGTCCCATGTTGTTTATACTTGCGTACTATTGTTTGTACAGATGAACGTGGTACCTTCAGGCATTTGGAAATTGCTCCCAAGGATGAACCAGACCTGTGGAGGTCTACAATTCTTTTTCTGAGGTCTTGGCTGATTTCTTTGGATTTTCCCATGATGTCAAGCAAAGAGGCACTGAGTTTGAAGGTAGGCCTTGAAATACATCCACAGGTACACCTCCAATTGACTCACATGATGTCAATTAGCCTATCAGAAGCTTCTAAAGCCATGACATCATTTTCTGGAATTTTCCAAGCTGTTTAAAGGCACAGTCAACTTAGTGTTGGTAAACTTCTGACCCACTGGAATTGTGATACAATGAATTATAAGTGAACTAATCTATCTGTAAACAATTGTTGGAAAAATTACTTTTGTCATGTCCTAACCGACTACCTATCTCTCCGATTTGGTCCTTCCATATATACCTACACGTATGCTATGGTCACAAGACGCAGGCCTCCTTATTGTCAATAGAATTTCTAAGCAAACAGCTGAAGGCAGGGCTTTCTCCTATAGAGCTCAATTTTTATGGAATGGTCTGCCTATCCATGTGAGAGACGCAGACTCGGTCTCGACCTTTAAGTCTTTACTGAAGACTCTTCAGTAGGTCCTACGATTGAGTGTAGTCTGGCCCAGGGGTACGAAGGTGAATGGAAAGGCACTGGAGTGACAAACCACCCTTGCTGTCTCTGCATTGGGATTCTCTGCCTCTGACCCTATTACGGGGGCTGAGTCACTGGCTTACTGGTGCTTTCCATGCCATCCCTAGGAATGGTGTATCACTTGAGTGGGTTGAGTCACTGACGTGATCTTCCTGTCTGGTTTGTCGCCCCCCTCGAGCTCGTGCAGTGGAGGAGATCTTCTTGGGTTATACTCAGCCTTGTCTCAGGGTAGCAGGTTGGTGGTCTGTTGATATCCCTCTGGTTGTGTTGGGGCTGTGCTTTGGCAAAGTGGGTGGGGTTATATCTTGCCTGGTTGGCCCTGTCGTCAGACGGGGCCACAGTGTCTCCCGACCCCCACTGTCTCAGCCTCCAGTATCTATGCTGCAATAGTCTATGTGCCGGGGGGCTAGGGTCAGTCTGTTATGTCTGGTGTTATTCTCCTGTCTTATCCGGTGTCCTGTGTGAATTTAAGTATGCTCCCTCTAAAACTCTCTCCCTCCCTCTCTCCCTCCCCTCCCAGAGGACCTGAGCCCTAGGACCATGCCTCAGGACTACCTGGCCTGATGACTCCTTGCTGTCCCCAGTCCACCTGGTCGTGCTGCTGCTCCAGTTTCCACTCTTCTGCCTGCGGCTATGGAACCCTGACCTGTTCACCGGACGTGCTACCTTGTCCCAGACCTGCTGTTTTCAACTCTCTCTCTCTACCGCACCTGCTATTTCAACCTCGAAATGCCCAGCTATGAAAAGCCAAGTGACATTTACTCCTGATGTACTGACCTGTTGCAACCTCTACAACCACTGTGATTATTATTTGACCCTGCTGGTCATCTATGAACGTTTGAACATCTTGGAGAAAAATCTGGCCTTAATGGCCATGTACAGTTATAATCTCCACCCCTCAGAGCCTGGTTCCTCTCTAGGTGTCTTCCTAGGTTTCTGCCTTTCTAGGGAGTTTTTCCTAGCCACCGTGCTTCTACATCTGCATTGCTTGCTGTTTGGGGTTTTAGGCTGGGTTTCTGTATAGCACTTTGTGACATCTGCTGATGTAAAAAGAGCTTTATAAATACAATTTCATTGATTGATTGATTGATTGATTGACTTTGTTTTAGGGTTATATTTACCTTGCCTTAATGCCTTTAACTTTGCCTTAGGTTCCCATGTGGCTCAGTTGGTAGAGCATAGCGCTTTCGACGTCAGGGTTGTGGTGTCGATTCCAACGGGGTACCAGTGCGAAAAAGTACAAAAAATGTATGCACTCACTACTCTAAGTCACTCTGGATAACAGTGTCTGCTAAATGACTAACCTTTGAGTTAGTGTTATATCTACCTGCTACCTTTCCATTGACCCTCCTGGCAACATGTCTTCTCTTTACGTGAACTTCATGATGTTAGGTTGTTCTATTTAAGTTGTCCAACCTTTGTTGTAAACAGGTGCTGGTAAGGTAAAGTCACGCTATGTAAAGTGTGCATTTTATCGAAGAGTGGGCCACCATCAAAAAGCATAAACATTGGAGCAAATGGAGCATCCCATGATTTTTTGGAGTACAAATAGCACTTGATTATCTGAAACGGTTATTGAATGACTGAAACCAAATAATTATTCTCTTGTCACATTTATTGGCTATAAAAAGTCCCACAATATTTTGAATTATTTCACCTTTATTTATACAGGTAAGTCAATTAAGAACAATCGATGCACAGACAGTCTTTGAAGCTCATTAATTGAAATGGCCATTGAACAGCAGGACCTCTTCCGATCTGGGCCTTTTAATCCAGCCAGACTGTGAAATGACATGATGGGGAGGTCAAGTGACACGGTTTACCCTTTCACTTAGCTCTCTAACCCTTTCACTTAGCTCTCTAACCTTTTCAATCGCGCTTTCTCTCTCGTTATCTCTGTCTCCCTCTCACTATCTCTCACTCTCTGTAAAAAAGGCTGTCCTGCTCCTCTCCTCTCTACCTAAATTCCCCTCAAAGTCCCTTTAATGTGGCTGTCCAGCCTACCTAAGTTGTCCCTCGCCCATCATAGCCCTGCCATTCCCAACTAATCATAGCGCTTGGAAATGCGAATCTGGACACTGCACCCGCCCACTCAGGTCACTGTTATCGCCGTCCGAAGAGAGAAGACTCACATTTTTCTGAGGACTTTTTATTGTCGACAGTAACATGAATGTCTGAATGTTGTGTGTGCATCGAAATTATCACAAGTTATTCGGATTAACACAACAAGTAAGATTCCAAGTCATTCCAATCAAGATCCATTGTAAAGAATCGAACTGGTGTGTGCCTGTCTCTCTCTCTCTCTCTCTCTCTCTCTGTCTCCCCCTCTCCCCCTCTCCCCCTTTCCCCCTCTCCCTCTCTGTCTTTCTCTACCCCCTCTCCATTACCTCCCCCCTTTCACCTCCCCTATCTCTCTCTCTCTGACTACCTCTCTGTCTGTGGCTGTAGCCTACGTGAGCATGTCCAGTTTAATCCCATATTTACCAGGGCTCAGGCCCTCGTCATGTGAGGCTTATGCATCTGACTGGCCCTGCATGACTGCCAAGAGCACAGGGATTAGGCTCAGTTCAACTACTGGGTTCCTAGTAGTTCTTAATAAGCTTCCATTGACAACAATACTGCTGTTAATTCTATAATTATCATATCACACAATGCATAGCACCGCAGCACCTGTCTAGGTCAACATCCAGCATCTGTCTAGGTCAACATCCAGCACCTGTCTAGGTCAACATCCAGCACCTGTCTAGGTCAACATCCAGCACCTGTCTAGGTCAAAATCCAGCACCTGTCTAGGTCAACATCCAGCACCTGCCTAGGTCAACATCCAGCACCTGTCTAGGTCAACATCCAGCACCTGTCTAGGTCAATATCCAGCACCTGTCTAGGTCAACATCCAGCACCTGTCTAGGTCAACAACCAGCACTTTTCTGGTTCACACAGTACATCTGTACACATACTTGTCCAAGATTAGCTTACAGGGTTGTCTGTTAATGGATATGACCAATACATTGACAAGGATCAATAGCTTCTGTGGAATAGACTGTTCACTCTGCTACCATCCGGCAAACGGTACCGGAACATCGGCTCTTGGACCAACAGGCTCCAATACAGCTTCTACCCCCAAGCCATAAGACTGCTAAATAGCCAGACTGCTAAATAGCCAGACTGCTAAATAGCCAGACTGCTAAATAGCCTGACTGCTAAATAGCCTGACTGCTAAATAGCCTGACTGCTAAATAGCCAGACTGCTAAATAGCCAGACTGCTAAATAGCCTGACTGCTAAATAGCCAGACTGCTAAATAGCCAGACTGCTAAATAGCCAGACTGCTAAATAGCCTGACTGCTAAATAGCCTGACTAAATAGTAAATGAATGCTACCTGAACTATCTGCACTGACTCTTTCTTGCACTGACCCTATGCACACTCACTGGACTATAGATACACACCATAAACACGCTCACTCACACACAAAACCCACACACATTCACATACACTACATACGCACACACACACACACACACACACACACACACACACACACACACACACACACACACACACACACACACACACACACACACACGTACCTGACGTAGAATTGGATTAAATGCATTTATAAAAGGCAACAAAACAAATACGGACTCTAGGCTACTAATGTTCCCCATGTGTGCAACTTCTGTAAGTGCCTCTAGTCTACTGCTCTGTGCCACTATGCAGATGTAATGATATACTGTACAGTACATGCAATGCTAAAAGGTGATTTTTTTTCTTCTCATGCATTCTGGTACCCCAGGTCAACCCCCGTCTCGCGTTCGTTTTTTCTTCCGGCACCTCCCAATTTACAAATAAAGCACTGCCTAAACATATTGTTTCGTTTTTTTGCTTTGGGACTCTTAGGGAATGTATAGATGTTTATGAGGTTTAACTTGTATTGTTCCCTACCTAGCCTGTTGGTCAACAGAGACCATGTGTTCTGTGTTCAGCGTTAGTCCTGGTAGAGTCACCATCTCCTTAAAAAAGCATTGAGCTCACTAAGCCTGCCTGTCTTCTATTCTGACATAACATTTCAGCATTAATTGACTTACTCACTTATTTTGGCTTGTTAAATCACACACACACGCACACACACACGCACACACACACGCACACACACACGCACACACACGCGCAAGCACACACACACAAATACACACATACACACCCACGCAGACACACACACACACACACACACACACACAAACACACACACATACACACCCACGCAGACACACACACACACACACACACTGATTTTGGCTCGTTTGACTGAACGTCATGCAGGTAGACATTCCGTCCGGATCATGGTTCCCCTCCACCCGGTGAGAAGCCAGCCACTACGGTTGTGTCCCAAATGATACCCTATACTCTACATAGTGCACTACTTTTGACCAGGGCCCTATGGCAATAGGGAGGCATTTAGATCGCACACAACGTGATCACCTTGGCCCACAGGAAAACTGGTATTCAGAGTCTGAATAGAGGCTGTTCTCTTTAATTTCCTGAACAAACCAGATACAGTTGAAGTCGGAAGTTTACATAATTTAGGTTGGAGTCATTAAAACTAGTTTTTATTTCACTTATAATTCACTGTATCACAAATCCAGTGGGTCAGAAGTTTACATACACTAAGTTGACTGTGACTTTAAACAGATTGGAAAATTCCAGAAAATGATGTCATGGCTTTAGAAGCTTCTGATAGGCTAATTGACATCATTTGAGTCATTGGAGGTGTACCTGTGGATGTATTTCAAGGCCTACCTTCAAACTCAGTGCCTCTTTGCTTGACATCATGGGAAAATCCAAAGAAATCATCCAAAACAATTGTAGACATCACTTTATTTTAAGAATGTGAAATGTCAGAATAATAGTAGAGAAAATGATTTATTTCAGCTTTTATTTATTTCATCACATTCCCAGTGGGTCAGAAGTTTAAATAAACTCAATTAGTATTTGGTATCATTGCCTTTAAATTGTTTAACTTGGGTCAAACGTTTCGGGTGGCCTTCCACAAGCTTCACACAATAAGTTGGGTGAATTTTGGCCCATTCCTCCTGACAGAGCTGGTGTAACTGAGTCAGGTTTGTAGGCCTCCTTGCTCGCACACGCTTTTTCAGTTCTGCCAACAAATGTTCTATAGGATTGAGGTCAGGGCTTTGTGATGGCCACTCCAATAACTTGACTTTGTTGTCCTTAAGCCATTTTGCCACAACTTTGGAAGTATGCTTGGGGTCATTGTCCATTTAGAAGACCCATTTGCGACCAAGCTTTAACTTCCTGATGTCTTGAGATGTTGCTTCAATATATCCACATCATTTTCCTTCCTCATGATGTCATCTATTTTGTGAAGTGCACCAGTCCCTCCTGCAGCGAAGCACCCCCACAGCATGATGCTGCCACCCCCGTGCTTCACGGTTGGGATGGTGTTCTTCGGCTTGCAAGCTACCCCCTTTTTCCTCCAAACGATGGTCATTATGGCCAAACAGTTCTATTTCAGACCAGAGGACATTTCTCCAAAAAGTACGATCTTTGTCCCCATGTGCAGTTGCAAACCGTAGTCTGGCTTTATTATGGCGGTTTTGGAGCAGTGGCTTCTTCGTTGCTGAGCGGCCTTTCAGGTTATGTCGATATAGGACTCGTTTTACTGTGGATATAGATACTTTTGTACCTGTTTCCTCCAGCATCTTCACAAGGTCCTTTGCTGTTGTTCTGGGATTGATTTGCACTTTTCGCACCAAAGTACGTTCATCTCTAGGAGACAGAATGCGTCTCCTTCATGAGCGGTATGATGGCTGGGTGGTCCCATGGTGTTTATACTTGCGTACTATTGTTTGTACAGATGAACGTGGTACCTTCAGGCGTTTGGAAATTGCTCCCAAGGATGAACCAGACTTGTGGAGGTCTTGGCTGATTTCTTTGGATTTTCCCATGATGTCAAGCAAAGAGGCACTGAGTTTGAAGGTAGGCCTTAAAATACATCCACAGGTACACCTCCAATTGACTCAAATGATGTCAATTAGCCTATCAGAAGCTTCTAAAGCCATGACATCATTTTCTGGAATTTTCCAAGCTGTTTAAAGGCACAGTCAACTTTAGTGTATGTAAACTTCTGACCCAGTGGAATTGTGATACAGTTATTTATAAGTTAAATAATCTGTCCGTAAACAATTGTTGTAAAAATTACTTGTGTCATGCACAAAGTAGATGTCCTAACCGACTTGCCAAAACTATAGTTTGTTAACAAGAAATGTGTGGAGAGGTTGAAAAACGAGTTTTAATGACTCTAACCTAAGTGTGTAAACTTCCGACTTCAACTGTGTGTACGTGGCCCAGACTGCCAAATATCATTGAGGAGCTTGTCTGCAAAAGCCTGCTCCATGTAACAGTCGAATGAGCAGCCCACTTCCAGAATCAGTACCTCCCTCTGGACTCCCCCCACAACAACAACATCTGGCTTATTCGCCATACAAGAAAACACATTATCATCTACATCAAACCAGGCTCCTCTGACAAGATAATGTTTGTGTATGTGTTCTGTTGGTGAGAACACCTGTCTCACCTCAGTAGCTACCAGGTCGACAAGGCGGTCATGTTTAGCAATATACAAGTCTTTGTGTGAACGGCAACCATTAACAGGATGTGCAACAGTCTAACGCAGGGTGTAAAATACAGAAGGGATCATGGTTTACAGGGTACCAGAGTGCTAGGTTATATCTTGTTAGTAGAACTTGCAGCCTCGCCTTAACAGTAAAGGTGATAATGTCCTCCCCAATGGCAGCATTCTGGTACATGGAATGTGAGACAGAGGGGTCAGCACAGTCCAGAACAGTGAGTTTCCCCTGCAGACTCAGAACAGTGAGTTTCCCCTGCAGCCTCAGAACAGTGAGTTTCCCCTCCAGACTCAGAACAGTGAGTTTCCCCTGCAGACTCAGAACAGTGAGTTTCCCCTGCAGACTCAGAACAGTGAGTTTCCCCTGCAGACTCAGAACAGTGAGTTTCCCCTGCAGACTCAGAACAGTGAGTTTCCCCTGCAGACTCAGAACAGTGAGTTTCCCCTCCAGACTCAGAACAGTGAGTTTCCCCTCCAGACTCAGAACAGTGAGTTTCCCCTCCAGACTCAGAACAGTGAGTTTCCCCTGCAGACTCAGAACAGTGAGTTTCCCCTGCAGACTCAGAACAGTGAGTTTCCCCTGCAGCCTCAAAGCAGTGAGTTTCCCCTGCAGACTCAGAGCAGTGAGTTTCCCCTCCAGACTCAGAACAGTGAGTTTCCCCTCCAGACTCAGAACAGTGAGTTTCCCCTGCAGACTCAGAACAGTGAGTTTCCCCTGCAGCCTCAAAGCAGTGAGTTTCCCCTGCAGCCTCAAAGCAGTGAGTTTCCCCTGCAGACTCAGAGCAGTGAGTTTACCCTCCAGCCTCAGGCTAGTCCAGTGTTGCCGTAGATGCATCCGTCTGATACCGAGGAGTTTTGTCCTTGATATAGAATGAGATGTTCAATCATGGGTGACAGAAGCCTCCACAACAACACAGGGGTCTCTCACAAACTATCAGAGACAGTCACACTCGGACAATCAGAGAGGGGGCGTATCATTGTGGCCCAGGTGGCACAAAATAATCAAAGGTCTGACTGCACGGAGATGCTTGGAAAAAATGGTTACAACGGGGGACCAGTGTGTTTGTGTCTCAGGTGAAGAAGGTGGATCTGATCTCCATCACCTAGGACTTGACATAGATTAAATAGATTAATCAAATCTCACATTGTTGTAAATTGTTGCTCAATCTTGCATGCTTTCTCAAACAGCTGTAACTGTATATGCATTCGTGTATGCATTCGTAAATCAGGTCCTTTCATGAGTTGGGCTCTGGGATGTAACAACTGTTGAGCATCTGATCTTATGGTTGATTGTGGAGGAAAGGGGTTGAGTGTGTTAGAGTATGTGCGTGTGTGTTTATCCCACATCTGTTGCAAGGGGGTAAGGATGTTAGGGAGAATATAGGATGAACCACAATAATTGTGTGCTAAAATAGTAATTGCTTGTCAAAAATGTATGCATGAATTGCCGACATTATCACGCATATTGATTGATAATGATGGAAAATAAGATAAGCAAGATATTTGAATAGATATATATTTTTAAATAGCTATATATATATATATATTGAGGTGAGAGCATTGGAAATGCTTTTTGTGGTTGACCTGCTTCTGTTTTGTGGGTGGCACTGTGTGTTGTTTTCAATGGTGGGTCTCCCATGGGCAAAGAAACTCAAAAGGGGTGATATAAATTAACAATAATTTCGATCCGAATGTGCAAATTGTCCAAACAGATATGCAAGGTAGATGGATTATTTTAAATATGTTATTGGACCATAATATGGCTCATTAACCTTTACGGACCAAATAATGATGATCCACAGTTCTTTGACAATATATATAATAAATTATCAACCCTGCAAGCAATTCAATACTCTATTAATATGGTGGGAGATTACAATACCGTTTTAAATAGCTCAATGGACCGTAAAGGAAATCACACTACAAACAATCACCCTCATGCTCTTAAGGAAATCGTGAATGTCATGGATACATAAGAACTAGTAGATACAGTGGGGAGAACAAGTATTTGATACACTGCTGATTTTGCAGGTTTTCCTACTTACAATGCATGTAGAGGTCTGTAATTTTTATCATAGGTACACTTCAACTGTGAGAGACGGAATCTCAAACAAAAATCCAGAAAATCACATTGTATGATTTTTAAGTAATTAATTTGCATTTTATTGCATGACATAAGTATTTGATCACCTACCAACAAGTAAGAATTCCGGCTCTCAGAAACCTGTTAGTTTTTCTTTAAGAAGCCCTCCTGTTCCCAACTCATTACCTGTATTAACTGCACCTGTTTGAACTCGTTACCTGTATAAAAGACACCTGTCCACACACTCAATCAAACAGACTCCAACCTCTCCACAATGGCCAAGACCAGAGAGCTGTGTAAGGACATCAGGGATAAAATTGTAGACCTGCACAAGGCTGGGATGGGCTACAGGACAATAGGCAAGCAGCTTGGTGAGAAGTAGGGGTGTAACGATCCATCTACTACATCGATGTATCGATTTATATTCCTATGATCCAACTACATCGATCTGTGCTCGGCGAGTTGGCCTTTTGGACAACATATATCAATCTAACATAGTTTTAAAATGTAATAAATTGATTGTATCGATACTAGGAATAAACCATTGGATTTAAGCACGTCAGACTTTATATGGATGTTTTTTCTTAGCACTTTTAATGATAAAGGCTTTAAACATTACTCGATTCAGTCTGCCTATCCGTGATGTCATCGCCCCGCGCCAGCAGCAGCGCAAAGGCGCAAAGACAACAAAACATAGCATGGCGGACGACAGAGGAGAAGCCGACGAGCGAGAAATTATCAAGCCACCATTGCGGTCCTTACAAGAAACAGGAATCTAGGAAACTTCACCTGCACTGTCCAGTATCCAGGTATTTATTTCAGTCACACTGGTTGAATTTTTGGCTAAAAGGTTACTGAATCGATTTCAAGTCACTGAATCGTTTCGGATCGTATCGTTCTAAATGAACCAATATCGTCCTTGAATCGTATCGACAACCATGAATCGTGATACAAATCGAATCGTTGTTAAAACGAATCGTTACACCCCTAGTGAGAAGGCAACAACTGTTGGCGCAATTATTAGAAAATGGAAGAAGTTCAAGATGACGGTCAATCACCCTCGGTCTGGGGCTCCATGCAAGATCTCACCTCGTGGGGTATCAATGATCATGAGGAAGGTGAGGGATCAGCCAAGAACTACACGGCAGGACCTGGTCAATGACCTGAAGAGAGCTGGGACCACAGTCTCAAAGAAAACCATTAGTAACACACTACGCCGTCATGGATTAAAATCCTGCAGCGCACGCAAGGTCCCCCTGCTCAAGCCAGCGCATGTCCAGGCCCGTCTGAAGTTTGCCAATGACCTTCTGGATGATCCAGAGGAGGAATGGGAGAAGGTCATGTGGTCTGATGAGACAAAAATTGAGCTTTTTGGTCTAAACTCCACTCGCCGTGTTTGGAGGAAGAAGAAGGATGAGTACAACCCCAAGAACACCATCCCAACTGTGAAGCATGGTGGTGGAAACATCCTTCTTTGGGGATGCTTTTGTAGTGTATTAGGATTATGTCTTTGTTAATGGTTTTTAAGTGCAACTGAAAGAATGTTTATCTTAGTTCAAAAGTAGCCATTTGTAGGGTGACGCCCCAGGGGAGACAGGTGATTGGACAGCAGAGGGAGCAACCCATATTTTTACATTGTTTATAAGTATGGGCTAGACGAAGAAGAAAGCAGAGCGACCATTGCAATCTGAGGCGTCGCTCTCCGGGTGGGCATGACACCTGTAAAACTTATGCTGAAAGCTTGTGATATGAATAAACGTATAATCAAGGTTCAGTATATGCGGACTCCTTTGTTTATCAGCAATGACTAGCAACATTTACTCGATACTACAAATGGCGTCACGAAAAGGGAAGGACTGCATTTACTTCTTTGTTCCATTCATTCAGCCGCCAAGCTAACTCGTTCTGAAGTCATGGCCAGACAAGGGTGAGTTTTTTTTTCTCACAGCTTTGGAAGTTTGTTAGTTTGGATGCTATTTGAGTGTACACTGGAGAAATGTACCGTTAGAACAAATGTGCGTTATGTTGCGTTATTGCTGAGAACTAGGGGTCTGGCAAATCATTATACATTTATTTTTGCACTGGTAAACAGTGCAAAAGGGGGGAGAGCCTATAAATTGGCTATAGAGATGTGTTGCTTGAATAGGAAGTCAGGAACAATCGGGGGCCAGGATATGTATACAAGTTAGGACATTGCAGGATTTGATAAGCCCTCGGAACAAACGAGGCGACCATAGGGTGGGCGATAAATCCTAAAAACGCAGTCGGTGTGATTAGGTGTGTTCTGGGGACACGAGGTTTTGGAATATACATTCTATTGATGTTACATCTCAGCTGGTGGTTGACGAAGCATTTGTCTGGAGTAACCTCTCATAAAATATCCAGAACTCACGGCAGCCTAAAGTTAGTAGGAACAAAGAAAAGTAATTGAAGGCGCAATGTCGGGTACATTGTTTTTATGCTACATGGTGCATACAGGCTAATGCTAAATGCTAAGGCTAAATGCTAATATGCTGCATGCTAACATGTCACCTTAGAGGTCCACTGCGATGGAATAAAGCCTCTTAAATTATGTTTGTGTGTAGAATTTCGGGTCTATGTTTTGTGAGCGCTGTTAAATGTTGTTGACTATGAGGGGAAAACGGAGGTACAGCAGGACTGTTAAACTGTCTGTTTGGGTTGGGGAGAGAGCTAAGAATCTCCCTTCCACGGTGAAAAAGTATTTTTAAATGTAATGCGCATGCGTGGGATTTTACTAAACTACAACACGTTTGATTTTACTACACTAGGTTACGACACACGGGAGTTTACGGCACGAGATTATGAGACGTTTGTTTTACGGCACTAGACTACAACACGTTGTATGCTAAAACTACAACACGGGGGTTGTGGGTAAATGGGTCATACTTCTGTTACACTGCAGGTGGAGACAGAGAAACAGACACAGGAAAAAGCGGCTGTTGTTTGAAAATGAAACTATTTGTTGAGATGTAGTGAATTTATAAATTAGATATATGTTGACGGATTATAATAAATTAAATTAAATGACAGATTAAAATAAATAAAAATGTTATTGAGCTATTTAGTCGTGAGTTAAGTCTTAGAGCGAATATGAGTGGGGGAATATTGAATGTGGATAACTCAGTGATTGCATGACTGCTAAATTATTTTTCTGTTTCTATGCTCTTTTGTCATATGAGAGGAACGATAGGACGAGACGAGAGGAGAGAGAGGGAGAAAGAGAGGTGCTGACGTGACATCACGTGACAAGGGGAGGATCGAGTCAAAAGGTTTTGAGGCTGGTTCTGTTTACAAAATCTTCCCCTACAGGATATTTGATGTTATGACAATTTCACAGAGGCTTGGCAACAGACTGATCATTTGAATAAAATTTGCATTTTAGAGTCTCTGGCATCACTTGGGTTTGATTGCAGTTGTGTTGGAAATCGAGTACTGACATTATTCTGTAAAATTAAGATAATTAGGTGCTTATAGAGCAAGGGGGTTTATGGGAATTGTAGTGTTGTAAGGTTAGAGGGCTTTGTTTTTAGGATTGGTAAGATAGCCACTAATTGATAAATTGGTAAGATAGGATATAGAAATAAAAAATTGGTTTTAATTATTCATAATTTTTAATTGATTTTTTTATTAAAAATAAATAAATAAATTGAATAAAATTTTTAATTGACTTTTTTAATATTCATATTTGGGTTGATTTATTTATTTTTGTTGTTTAGGTTTATATTAATAATTAAAGGGGGGAAGCCATAGGCTATATAGTCTAAAATAAAATAATTCACAATAAAGGAATATAAAAGGGTTGTTACAATGGGGAGAAAAGACAGCAAGGCTATGAAGGTGATTACACCTGTTGATATAGTACAAAATAGTAATCCTTTAACTAAAGTATTGCAAGGTTATCCGGCAAATGAAACAAAAGTTGCCCTTCATTCTCAAACAAAAACTGATAAAAGATTCCAGCGATAAGATAAACAAAGGTATAGAGAAAATGCTAAAGGAAGAGAAGGCGACAGAAAAACTAATGGCAGAAGTTAGTACACCTTTCTCACATACGGATTCAGCAAAGACACCCACCTTATGAGAAGGAAGTAGAGCTTAGGGATGTTTATCCTCAGCTTCCAGTGATCATCCAGGAGGGTGATTATTGCATCAGAGATGAAGATGAACGAATAATAGATAGAGGACAAGCAGAAACGACCAGAAAGATGAATCCAAAACTCCAGAAGTAAGGAAAAACCGAGATGTCTGGAAACTAAGAGAAGAATGAGGTTCGGAAAGATGAGGATGAAGATACAGAAGAGAAGAGAAACTGCTGAGAAAAGAATCCCAATAATTGGAGGAGAAGAATACATTGAGGTCAAGGAAAGGCCAATAGTAAGAAGATGATGGAAGATGATATTTCGAGGACAGAACTTAGAATATAAGCTTTTGAAGAATACTGATAGGTCAACAACAAGAAGGAACAGGACCAAGAAACTCTCAGAAAACTCAATCATACAACTGGTGGAGAAGAGAAGCTTTGGTTATGAAGAATCAGAGTGAACCAAATCAACAATCACTGCTACAGCTTCAACTGAACAAGGACAACCTCAATTGTACCAGCCACCAAGGGCGGTACCAGGTGTTTCATATCCACAGCCAGTTTCCGGACAGACACAGAATTGGAGAGGAAGAGGACGAGAAGGCTTAGAAGAGGAGGAAGATTTCAGCCACACTTCCAGCAACTTTCAGAAGAGTGTTATAATTGTGGACAGATTGGTCACTTTACCTGTGAGTGCAATAAGTCAGGAGGAAACATCAGAGGGAATTTCAGAGGAAGATACAGGGGCCAGTCAAGATCATCTGGAGGACCGGTGAACCCCTACAGGGGTCCAGAGCAAGGATTCTAGAGGTGCCTAGAAGATACGAAGGGGGGTGTCAGCTGGTAGCACCAATTAGGAAGGGAAAATATCTAACAATTGAAGTAAAAACAAAGGACTAGGAGAGGTGAATAGTGGAAAAGCTTTTATCTGTGTTCAGCCTAAAGAGGTTAAACATCTCACTATGTAAAATTAACTAATTAGGATAGGGATTTGAGGTAGTAAAACAGTTAATTACTCTTAAGGAACCAATTGAGCTCTGCTATAAAAATCAAAGAGAAATTAAAATAGACATACTAATATTAGAACATATACCTATTGCATTGTTGGAAAGAGATGCATTGTGTATATTGAACTTTACAATAAGACGTACACTAGACGGCTGTCTGGTAGAAGTTTTAAAAAAGTAGGGTTTTTGGGAATCATATTTGCTTAAAAAGATAATATCATAGGAAGGATGATAATCTATTAGACTGCCTATTAGACAATCTGTCTGAAAATAAAGTTAAAAGGGGTGACTGTTATTCTGGGTTACATTCCTACACCAAGAGATTTCAGGCTAGGCTAAAAGATGTTTAGTCGTTTGCCAAGTCTGTGTGTAAAGAAGTCAGAAGCAGGTGGGGACTTCCCAATCACATATTCTAAAAATTGGTGGTAAAGGGATTTTGTGAATAAATCAGTGGAAAAGGTTCTTAAAAGTTAGGAGAAAAGATTAGATTAAAAAAAGTTAGGAGAACTAGGGTTGAAGGAACTCTAAGACAGTAAGCTAAGTTTAAAAGTTAGTAGTAAGAGAGAGAGAACAGTGGTGAAGGACATTTTAGAGTTTAGTGGGAAGATAGATATGGTAGGAGTTTAGATCTGTTAGGAGCAGATGCATTGAGAAAGTATGCGTTGCTGAATGATAAGAGAAGATTGAGGGTGATTGAGTATCTATACTTACAGTTCCCAGCAGGAAGATCAAGGTAATTGTAGGTGTATTTAGAGGGTTTAGAGTAGGAAGAGAGAGTGAATGTAAGTTACATTTACGTCATTTGACACTAGTGGTGATAGATGGAAGTACAAGCAAAGAGTTCAAAGCTTTGGGGAAACTAGATGAAGTAACAATAAGGACATTAACACATCAGTCTATTAAAACAACAGTGAGAAGCAATTTAACTCTTTCAACATTGATAGTTATTAAAGCCATAAATATATCGCATTTGATTATAAGGGAACCAATAGCTCCAGCACCAATTTTAGAGGAAAAGACTGTTATTAGGGTTAGGATGAGTGATCCAGCTCATCTTCATTATAGATGTGAGAGATGGAGTGGAGAGGGGACGTTCCTCCCACATGGAGAGATAATTATGGAGAAGAAGTATTGTTATCAGGACCAGAAGTAGAAGCTGTTGCACCTAGTCAAAGGAAGTATAGTTTGTACAACGATATGAAGTGGAAGAGGGTTATGAGTGATTGTTCATTTGTTTTGAGTAATGTTACAGAGAAAGATCAGGGAGAATATATGTGTACTTATCTAGTGCAAGCATTAAAATTTGTTCCGGTTAAGAATTATTGGTTAAAAGGCTATGTAATTTGTAAAGTGACGCTTATAATGGAAGATTTGAAATCTGTTGAAGTTTCCACAGTCACCAAAGGAGTTCAGGAAGAATATATTACAGTAGTCACTCCAACAGTAAATAACACACATAGGATATCGGTAGCTTTCCCACTAGAAGTAGTTAAGGGTGTTAATACATCAACTAAATCAACTACTTTAATGGTAACTTTGGAAGGGATTAATGGTACGATGGCAATAGCAAATGTAGGAAGTATGACACCGACACCGACAACAACTTTTCTGAAATTAAAGGGGGTAGCAAGAGGGACTCAGGGGTTTATGATACGGATAGAGAGTGCTGTCAATGGTAGTAAGGATAGGGTTAAAATAGGAGAGCAGATAGTGGTAGAGAACAATATAGATTCATCTGAAATAGTGAAGGATACTATCATGGAGGTACAGGATGAGGTCTTTGATTTTAATGACAGACAAGGAGAGGTATCTGATCAGTACCGCTCGTTAGGGAAGAGAGAAACTAAATGCATGTGGTTTGATTCTTCTGTTGTGAAAATTAAAGATGGATGGGCAGGTAGGAATCTTTGGTTCCAGCAGCTAGCTCATTCTGTAAGATCAGTGAGGAATCTTGAGGGTCCATGTCTGTTGAGAATTCCAGCACCAGACACGTGGGGTTCCATTTTAGACGGTCGCTCAACCTCTATCGAGTATGTGTCAATCTTATGCTTTGTCATGACTGTTGTATCAGCAACAATCAGTAACAGATAAAATAATGACGTTGTCAAAACATTTGTTTAAGCCTAGGTTTAAGTGTTCTTGGTTAAATGAATTACCCTATGGGAATTTGTTAGATGGGAAGGAAAATCAGGTAACAGCGAACCCTGATGCATTGGAGGTGAAACCAGTGAGGGCTAAAAGTTGTTTTTGTTCTAATAAAACATATGATGTAAGGGGTATGTTTATGGGAATATCAGATTGTGAGGATTATATGATAACTTTGGGTATGCATGACCTTAAGGGTAGTAATGAGAAATATAATGTTACTTGTTATGTTCCAGTTAGTAAGAAGAGCAGGACTTTGAGGGTTAAAAGATTAGCTTTTGCCTGACAATGTGACTATTGGGAATTTTAGAGATATTTGGAGGGTTTGTGGTGATGAAGCATATATATTCTTACCCTATGGATGGACAGGATGTTGTTACATGTCAACGTTGAAGCTTCCATATGAGGTTTCTACCATTATAAGAGGGGTAGCACCGGACACAGATACATCTGAATCTAGGTTTGGAAGTAGGGTGAAAAGGGACATGGCGACATTTCATAGTCTTGACGCCTATCATTGGAGGATAAGGCTAAGAGAGAAGGGGGGACTTTTTCCATGGTATGGTGTAACATTTTTGGCAGATCATATTGATAATATTACCTATACTTTGCAGGGGTTTGCGAATGAAACAATAAGAGGGTTTAACCTTCTGTCAAATACTCAAAGAAGTCACAGACTGACGCTGTTGAAACATGACATGGCTCTTGACTATATTTTAGCAAAACAAGGTGGCTTATGTTTGGCTATGAATCTAACGGGGGATGATTGTTATACTTTGATCCCAGATAGTTCCGATAATATCACGAGTGTTATAGATGCGTTGAAGAATATAAGGGATGCGTTTGGTAGATCTGAAGGAGCTGGATGGTCAGCGAAGTCTTGGTTGCAAGATCAGTTAGGCCCAGTAGGGGCAGTGATGGTTCAGATTTTAGTTGCAGCTCTGATAGCGTTGTGTGTGATGTTTTGCTTTTGTACTTTGTTACTGACCTTTGCGAAAGCTATGATATTAAGATGGGTTGGAGTTGTGATGCCTGGAGACAACACTCAGATGCCGTTGTTGACTGTTCCTGATCTGGATGAAGAGGGACAAGTGGGTCTGGATGGAGTATTAATGGATAAATATCCTTTTTGATTATTTTTCATTTTTCAGTGGGGAGAACAAGTATTTGATACACTGCCGATTTTGCAGGTTTTCCTACTTACAAAGCATGTAGAGGTCTGTAATTTTTTATCATATGTACACTTCAACTGTGAGAGACGGAATCTAAAACAAAAATCCAGAAAATCACATTGTATGATTTTTAAGTAATTCATTTGGCATTTTATTGTATGACATGAGTATTTGATACATCAGAAAAGCAGAACTTAATATTTGATACAGAAACCTTTGTTTGCAATTACAGAGATCATACGTTTCCTTTAGGTCTTGACCAGGTTTGCACACACTGCAGCAGGGATTTTGGCCCTCTCCTCCATACAGACCTTCTCTAGATCCTTCAGGTTTCGGGGCTGTCGCTGGGCAATACAGACTTTCAGCTCCCTCCAAAGATTTTCTATTGGGTTCAGGTCTGGAGACTGGCTAGGCCACTCCATGACCTTGAGATGCTTCTTACGGAGCAACTCCTTAGTTGCCCTGGCTGTGTGTTTCGGGTCGTTGTCATGCTGGAAGACCCAGCCACAACCCATCTTCAATGCTCTTACTGAGGGAAGGAGGTTGTTGGCCAAGATTTCACGATACATGGCCCCATCCATCCTCCCCTCAATACGGTGCAGTTTTCCTGTCCCATTTGCAGAAAAGCATCCCAAAGAATGATGTTTCCACCTCCATGCTTCACGGTTGGGATGGTGTTCTTGGGGTTGTACTCATCCTTCTTCCTCCAAACACGGCGAGTGGAGTTTAGACCAAAAAGCTCTATTTTTGTCTCAACAGACCACATGACCTTCTCCCATTCCTCCTCTGGATCATCCAGATGGTCATTGGCAAACTTCAGACGGGCCTGGATATGCGCTGGCTTGAGCAGGGGGGACCTTCTGCGTGCGCTGCAGGATTTTAATCCATGACGGCGTAGTGTGTTACTAATGGTTTTCTTTGAGACTGTGGTCCCAGCTCTCTTCAGGTCATTGACCAGGTCCTGCCGTGTAGTTCTGGGCTGATCCCTCACCTTCCTCATGATCATTGATGCCCCACGAGGTGAGATCTTGCATGGAGCCCCAGAGCGAGGTTGATTGACCGTCATCTTGAACTTCTTCCATTTTCTAATAATTGCACCAACAGTTGTTGCCTTCTCACCAAGCTGCTTGCCTATTGACCTGTAGCCCATCCCAGCCTTGTGCAGGTCTACAATTTTATCCCTGATGTCCTTACACAGCTCTCTGGTCTTGGCCATTGTGGAGAGGTTGGAGTCTGTTTGAGTGTGTGGACAGGTGTCTTTTATACAGGTAACGAGTTCAAACAGGTGCAGTTAATACAGGTAATGAGTGGAGAACAGGAGTGCTTCTTAAAGAAAAACTAACAGGTCTATGAGAGCCGGAATTCTTACTGGTTGGTAGGTGATCAAATACTCATGTCATGCAATAAAATGCTAATTAATTACTTAAAAATCATACAATGTGATTTTCTGGATTTTTGTTTGAGATTCCGTCTCTCACAGTTGAAGTGTACCTATGATAAAAATTACAGATCTCTACATGCTTTGTAAGAAGGAAAATCTGCAGTGTATCAAATACTTGTTCTCCCCACTGTATATTACTCTTACTGAATTTCCACGTGGGCGAGGATATTGGAAATTTAATCAAAGCCTATTGGATGATAACTTGTTTTTAACTAGGACAGATGAATTTATAACTGATTTTTTCCGACATAACATAGGTACAGCAAATCCCCTTATTGTATGGGACACCTTTAAATGTGCTTTTAGAGGCCATGCAATTCAGTACTCATCTCAAAAACAAAAGCAATTTAGGTCAAAAGAGTCCATACTAACAAAGGAAATAGAAGGTCTAACAGAACAGATAGATAGCAATAAAAACTGTAACATGAGGCTCAGAATAAATTTGAGGAAAAACAAAAAGATATGGAGAAACTTATTCAAGAAAGATCAAGTGTAATATTTTATAAAAATAAAGCAAACTGGATGGAATATGGGGAAAAATGCACCAAATTATTTTTTAATCTTCCACATAGGAATGCTACCTGCTTACTGAAACTGGTTACAAATGACGGAGTCACCCATGATTCACCAAATTACATTTTGAAGGAGGAAACAAAGTACTTTAAGCATATGTTTTTGTTTCAGTCGCCTCCATCTCCTCTAAATGAAGCTAATTGTAGAGATTTTTTTTCTATTGATAATGTAAAATGAACAGCCATACAGAAAGCCTCATGTGAAGGTGAAATTACAGAGGAGGAACTTCTGGATGCAATTAAAGACTTTAAGTCCGGGAAAACTCCAGGGTTGGATGGCATACCAGTCGAGGTATACCAAACCTTTTTTGATATACTCAGAGGACCGTTATTAGCATGTTTTAACCACTCCTATGTAAATGGTAGATTATCAGACACTCAAGAAGAAGGTCTGATTTCATTATTACTGAAACAGGATACAAGTGGAAAATATAAAGATCCAGTCCATTAAAAAAATTGGAGGCCCCATACACTTCAGTGTTGTGATGCAAAAATTCTAGCAAAATGTATAGTGCATAGAATTAAAAAGGTATTGTCGGACATTATTCATTCTAATCAGACAGGTTTTTTACATGGAAGAGACATTGGAGATAATATAAGGCAAGTACTGGATACAATAGAACACTATGAAAAATCTGGGAAACCAGGCCTGCTATTCACAGCAGACTTCGAAAAGGCATTTGATAAAGAATTACTGGGATTTATATATAAATGCCTGGAGCATTTCGATTTTGGAGAATCACTTATAAAATTGGTTAAAATCATGTACAGTAACCCTAGGTGTAAAATAATAATGGCTATTTCTCAGAAAGTTTTAAACTGTCAAGAGGATTGAAACAAGGTTGTCCACTATCGGCATATCATTTTAATGTGGACATCTAGATGTTAGCTATTAAAATCTGATCCAACAATAATATCAAGGGATTAGAAATCCAGGGCTTAAAAACAAAGGTGTCATTGTACGCTGATGATTCATGTTTTCTTTAAAATCCACAACTTGAATCCCTCCACAGCCTCATAGAGGATCTAGATACATTTTTTTAACCTCATAATACATATCCCAAATGAAATAAATGATCTCACTCCAACACATTTTAATAGAAAGTTAGCAAAAATAGATAAGATCTTGCTACCATGGGAAGGTAAATACAGTTGAAGTCGGAAGTTTACATACACTTAGGTTGGAGTCAATAAAACTCGTTTTTTCAACCACTCCACACATTTCTTGTTAACAAACTATAGTTTTGGCAAGTCGGTTAGGACATCTACTTTGTGCATGACACAAGTAATTTTTCCAACAATTGTTTACAGACAGATTATTTCACTTATAATTCACTGTATCACAATTCCAGTTGGTCAGAAGTTTACATACAATAAGTTGACTGTGCCTTTAAACAGCTTGGAAAATTCCAGAAAATGATGTCATGGCTTTAGAAGCTTCTGATAGGCTAATTGACATCATTTGTGTCAATTGGAGGTGTACCTGTGGATGTATTTCAAGGCATACCTTCAAACTCAGTGCCTCTTTGCTTGAAATCATGGGAAAATCCAAAGAAATCAGCCAAGACCTCAGAAAAAACATTGTAGACCTCCACAAGTCTGGTTCATCCTTGTGAGCAATTTCCATAGGCCTGAAGGTACCACGTTCATCTGTACAAACAATAGTACGCAAGTATAAACAACATGGGACCACGCAGCCATCATACTGCTCAGGAAGGAGACGCATTCTGTCTCCTAGAGATGAATGTATTTTGATGCGAAAAGTGCAAATCAATCCCAGAACAACAGCAAAGGACCTTGTGAAGATGCTGGAGGAAACAGGTACAAAAGTATCTATATCCACAGTAAAACGAGTCCTATATCGACATAACCTGAAAGGCCGCTCAGCAACGAAGAAGCCACTGCTCCAAAACCGCCATAAAAAAGCCAGACTACGGTTTGCAACTGCACATGGGGACAAAGATCGTATTTTTGGTAGGCAGGGGGGGGCAGTCACCAGTGCTAAGCTACGCTTCATCTCTTCTTCGGGCTGGGTCTGGTCACAATACTTCGTCCACACCACAAGATACGTTTTCTCTTGCCAAACATCGAGGGAAGTATCTCCTAGCATGGCATATCCAACCTTGGACAGAGGCAACCTCTATGTCCCCACATGCGTCCTCCATTGCCTGGAGAAGCGGCATGCGGGCATAGGGTTGGCAATCATACACTTTCCAGCGCCAGGCTGAGAATAATTCCTCTATGGGATTTAGAAAAGGTGAATATGGGGGTAGGTACAAAGCTACAAATTGTGGATGGGTGGCAAACCAGTTTTGGACCAGAACAGCCCGGTGAAAACTAACATTGTCCCATATAACCACAAATCTAGGAGGCTCCTGATCTGGATCAGGCACAAGCATTGTGTAAATTGCATCCAGCCGGTGTTGTACGGACCCAGTGTGGCATTGTGATGGAGGACCCCGTTTTGAGTGATGGCAGCACACGTAGTTATATTACCCCCACGCTGTCCAGGGACATTGGTAATTGCCCTCTGTCCTATTACATTTCTTCCGCGCCGCCTGGTTTTGGTGAGGTTGAAGCCAACCTCATCCACCTAAATAAATTAATGGCGAATTACATGGGCATCCATCTCCAATACTCTCTGTAACAGACAAAATGATATACAGATGAGTAAATATGGTATGTCTGAAGTACTGGAAGTAGTGTTGCATACATATCTCTACAAAGTAATGTCGCAGATTCTTGACTCTGTCAGAGTTTCTCTCAAATGGCACCTTGTAAAGTTGTTTCATCGTCACTTGGTGCCGTTGGAGGATGCGTTGTATGGTCGACAGGCTTATAGCATTGATGTTGTTAAATATGGTGTCATTATTCAAGATATGCTCTCTTATCTCTCGAATCCTAATTGCATTGTTGGCCAAAACCATATTTATAATTGCAGTCTCTTGTACATCTGTAAACAAGCGTCCTCGTCCTCCACGATGTCTTTGCCTTTCCACTCTGTACAGAATTCAAACACTGTATGTGTTCAGCATAGGAACTGTAAACAATGTACAAAAAAATGTAGTACAGCATGATAACCAACCTCATTCATTTAATGCAGTGCAGTAAATGGATGGCTTAGAGTTACAAATGTTTATGCAATACTATACAGTCATAAGTATTTTACAGTACATTACTGTAATGCTAAATAGTCATTAGATAGTTGCATACCTGTTCTCATTTCTGAAGGTTCGAATTATGGATGCCACTGGTAAATCGACTCAAGTTGGGCTGGACTCTCAGTCCAGCCTCTCTCATGGTCAAACCGTGGTTGATCACATGATCAACAAGTGTTGCCCTAATCTCATCAGAGATGGCTCTCCTTCCTTCTCTTCTTTGCCCTAGTCCTCTTCTTCCTCTTCCCCTTCCTCTTCCTCCTCTTCAAACTCTTCGTCTTTGAATTTGTCCTCGTTGTTGTCCCCTGCCTCTCCCTCCTACTCCTCTTACTCTCTGTCCATTGTTGGCATCCATTGTTCAAAACAGGTAATCTGACCTTTGACCTATTTATAGGCCTATACTACAGTAAAGCAGTGATTGGTTAGTGATCAGTTAAGCAATTAGTGTTTGCACATGAGAGGAGTGTGTGTGTGACCTGGTGAATAAGTGTAGCATTTTGATAGGGTTGTGTTTGGAAAAGGAAAGCAAGTCACTTCCTGTTAGATTTTTGTGTTTTAGGTAGAGAATTGTGTGTAGTGTTTTGAAAAAATGTTTTATGCAATTGACAACTGAGTCAAAGGCTGAGAAATAGCTTATGGTTTTGGAGATTTGGTGTGTAGTTTTGCACTTTGAGTGAGAGGTTTCAAAAATCGTGTGACATGAAAAGATATTGTGTGTAAGCAGTTGGAAGAAACTGTAACCCAAGTTAATCAATTTAAGGGTAATGCTACCAAATACTAATTGAGTGTTAAAATAAATAAAAGCTTAAATAAATCATTCTCTCTACTATTATTCTGACATTTCACATTCTTAAAATAAAGTGGTGATCCTAACTGACCTAAGACAGGGAATTTTTACTAGGATTACATTTCAGGAATTGTGAAAAACTGAGTTTAAATGTATTTGGCTAAGGTGTATGTAAACCTCCGACTTCAACTGTATATTTGCGAGAAAGAAAAACATATGGGGGATTGGAAGTGATGCAGACAATTACATTGATGGATTTTACAATCTATCTGCAATATTAAAGCTGATCTACAGTACCCCCTAACAAAAAAAATATATATATATATATATATATAAAAAATACAAAAAACTATCAGAGACAGTCACAGTCTCAGTCTGTGTCAGTCCGTGTCCATCTGAGCTCCTCTCCAGTCTGTGTCCATCTGAGCTCCACTTTAGTCCGGTTACAGGTCGTTGAGGTCCGTCCAATCAGACCAGACGGCAAAGCCCGCACCACGAGTATACAGTTTTCCATTGGCCTTCCTCCTGAAGCCCAGGAAGTTGCCCTCAGTGTCCATGGTCAGTGGGACCTTCCTCCTCCGTAGGAGCAGTATAAATCCACTCGACATTCGTGACACCTAAACCCCTCTGTCTTTACCTCAGGAAGATAACGTCATGTGTGGTGTGTGTGTGTTTAAGCATAGCCACTTTCTCACCAATTGAACTGTTTCGTTATTCATTTCCCTCAGAACATTCTTAGGGATGTGCACATTGGCAAACAGATGTTGAATCTTTGCTAGGGCTCTCCTCTCTCACAGCCTCTAGCTTCCTAACCACAGGCAGAGGGGAAATGTAAGTCATGTCAAGCCTGGTTGAATACTCATGGCCAAGCTCCTAAACTTGTTCCCCCCATTCGCCAGAAACATTAAACCTATGTCCAAGATAGCTGTATGTCTCGTGACGGGAGTACACTCTGATTGCTTTATTCATCAGTGTAGATGTTGTGGGCTTGTCAGTTTTAGACTTGTACCAGCGATTGCCTCCGCTGCGTCTTTCATAGAGTACTGCACATTTTGTGTCTTTCAAACACGCACGCACACACACGCGCACACACACACACACAAACACACACATTCACACACACACACACACACACACACACACACACACACACACACACACACACACACACACACACACACACACACACACACACACACACACACACACACACACACACACACACACACACACACACACACACACACACACACACACACACACACACACACACACACACACACACACACACACACACACACACACACACACACACACACACACACACACATGCTCTTCCCTGCCTCCAGCTAACACACCACCACTGATGCATCATCCTCCCAGCATCCCACAAATGGATTCTGCATGATGTCATCCTGTCCCGGCACAGATTCCTTTAACAAGGCCTAACGACTAGAAAGCCTTGTCTGTGTCCCACATGGCAGGCACCCTATTCCCTATATAGTGCACTACTTTTGACAGGCAGTGCATTATGTAGGAAATAGGGTGCTGTTTGGGATGCAACCCTAATCTAACAGTATAACTCTTCTCTCTCCCCATTCATGATGCACAGATGTCAAACGGTGTGTATGCGAAGAACTGAGATGAGCTCATGACTACGTCCCAAATGGCACCCTATTTACTTTATATAGTGCACTACCTTTGACCAGAGCCCTATGGGGTCAAAGTGTATGTTTTAAAGTATAAAACAAGTGTTCTTATATGGTGTTTTGAAGTCTGATTTCTCTGTTTTGAATAATTGTTGTATACCCTGAAACAATGATTGTATTCAAACACACAGAGTTGAATGTGTTTTGAATGTCTGTGTTTATGAAATATTACCCATGAAATACAGTCGAAACAAGATGAGGGTGCGTTCAACTTGAGAGACTGTTGCAGCCGTTGCTATATATTTTAGTAAAAAGTTGAAGAAGAAGGAACATTATGTGCATGTATGTATTTTATTGTTGTTCAAATGTTTTGTTAGAATAATGAGACTTTGCGAGAAAGACTGCACCCTATTCCTTACATAGTGCACTACTTTTGGCCCTGGTAAAAAAATAGTGCACTATATACTGTAGAGAATAGACCCGGTGTGTGCTGGGCTTGCGCTTGCCTTGAAGAGCACAGGTTTTCCAGGGCATAGAGATCAACAGCAGACCACAGCACAGCAGTGGATGACACAGTGTCATTGAAGGTGACATCTCTGACGTACTGTGTACATGCTGGCAGTGATATATACAGCACAGAATGTCAGCACATGCCATGGCCGTGTTTCAAGACCCGACACTCTGATCCACCAACATTCCAGTTCCAGAACTCAGACTTTCCAGTTCCAGAGCTGTGAGGGGACTTGGACGCAAGCCACTGCAGCTCTGACCACTCTGACTACAGTCACTGGCATGGACAGGGAGGGTGCTACTGAAGTGTTCCTGGAGTATATGACTTACATTGGGATTGTACAGTATATCACATAGTATGTTATATTGCATATGATACAATACTCCAAGTGTGGCCCTGCCAGAAGGCAGCTTGTCACTCCGGAAGTCAAAGTTGACCATAGGATATCTCTGCCAGGACGTTGACGTCACAGAACTGGACAGCTGAGACAGCGGTCACTAACTTAGCTGCATCTCAATAGTTTTACTAACTTGGCTGCATCTCAATAGTTTGACTAACTTGGCTGCATCTCAATAGTTTTACTAACTTGGCTGCATCTCAATAGTTTGACTAACTTGGCTGCATCTCAATAGTTTTACTAACTTGGCTGCATCTCAATAGTTTGACTAACTTGGCTGCATCTCAATAGTTTTACTAACTTGGCTGCATACTTGGCTGCATCTCAATAGTTTTACTAACTTGGCTGCATACTTGGCTGCATCTCAATAGTTTGACTAACTTGGCTGCATCTCAATAGTTTGACTAACTTGGCTGCATCTCACTAGTTTGACTAATTTGGCTGCATCTCACTAGTTTGACTAATTTGGCTGCATCTCAATAGTTTGAATAACTTGGCTGCATCTCAATAGTTTGACTAATTTGGCTGCATCTCAATGGCTTGACTAATTTGGCTGCATCTCAATAGTTTTACTAATTTGGCTGTATCTCAATAGTTTGACTAATTTGGCTGCATCTCAATAGTTTGACTAATTTGGCTGTATCTCAATAGTTTGACTAATTTGGCTGCATCTCAATAGTTTTACTAATTTGGCTGTATCTCAATAGTTTTACTAATTTGGCTGCATCTCAATAGTTTTACTAACTTGGCTGCATACTTGGCTGCATCTCAATAGTTTTACTAATTTGGCTGCATCTCAATAGTTTTACTAATTTGGCTGCATACTTGGTTGTACATTGGTACAAATGAGGCAGAGGAGACAAGGAGAGGAAGACTGTAGAGCAGGGTTCTTCAATTCCGGTCCTGGAGGGCCGAAACACCTCTGTTTTTCATCCTCTCCTTCTAATCAGGGGCTAATTCAGACCTGGGACACCAGGTGAGTGCAATTAACTACCAGGTAGAAATAAAAAAACAGAAGTGTTTCGGCCCTCCAGGACCGGAATTGAAGAACCCTGCTGTAGAGTATTGACATGCAGCCAATGGTTATGTCCTCAATGTCCATACACTAGAAGAAATGGTGCTGTATAGCACTGCAAAGCAAAGCAACCGTATTTTTTAGCATAGTACTAGCAGACTATTAAGAATACATATCCATTGCACAGCTTCATTATGACTGGTACTGCTACACTAGTATGGATGTTGGAACAGAGCCAATGGGAAGATCTCAATTGTATACTCCTCATGTCCTCTCTCCTCGTCTCCTTCTCAAAATCCATTGGATGAGAAAGCCAGAGGTCCCACCTCTCTGACCTTCTCCTCCAATGGGTTTTGAGAAAGAGACGAGGAGAGAGAGAGGAGGATGCAATTGAGAATCACCCAATGTCTAGCTGCTATATACGTATACACTGAGTGGACAAAACATTAGGAACACCATCCTAATATCAGTGGGGTAAAGTACTTAAGTATAAATACTTTAAAGTACTACTTAAGTATTTTTTTGGGATATCTGTACTTTACTTTACTATTTATATTTTTGCCAACTTTTACTTTTACTTCACTACATTCCTAAAGAAAATAATGTACCGCCTCAATTCGTCGGGGCATGGACTCTACAAGGTGTCAAAAGCGTTCCACAGGGATGCTGGCCCATGTTGACTCCAATGCTTCCCACAGTTGTGTCAAGTTGGCTGGATGTCCTTTGGATGGTGGACCATTCTTGATACACACGGGAAACTGTTAAGCGTGAAAAACACAGCAGCATTGCAGTTCTTGACACAAACCGGTGCGCCTGGCACCTACTACCATACCCTGTTCAAAGGCACTTACATATTTTGTCTTGCCCATTCACCGTCTGAATGGCACACATACTCAATCCATGTCTCAATTGTCTCAAGACTTAAAAATCCTTCTTTAACCTGTCTCCTCCCCTTCATCTACACTGATTGAAGTGGATTTAACAGGTGACATCAATAAGGGATCATAGCTTTCACCTGGATTCACCTGGTCAGTCTATGTCATGGAAAGAGCAGGTATTCTTAATGTTTTCTATCCACCTTCTCCTACTCCTCCTCCTCCTCCTCCTCCTCCTCCTCCTCCTCCACCCTCTTCTCCTCTTCCTCCTCCTCCCTCCCTCTCCTCCTCTTCTTCCTCCTCCTCTTCATACTCTTCCACACCAACCTCAGCAGCTGATGTCTCTGTGTCACATGGCGCGTGCACACACACAAACACACACACACATACACACACATACACACAGCATCCCTGACTACTGGCATGCATGTTTCAACTTTCCACGGGTTGGGGATCCAATACAACACTTCCCTCCCAACATCTCACAGCTCTCTGGCTGTCTGTAGATCTCTGGACAGATGGAGAGTTATGTCGCCGTGCCAGATAGACAGACAACTTTCAGCGACTAGTAATGCCTTTACTTCAGGAACATGATGGTAGTGATATTACTGAAGTGCAATTTAACAGTACAGGCTAGCCCAGCATTCAATTTCCTTACTTGCTCCAAAATAAACATGAACAAAGGCTCCAAAAACAAACCCAAGCAGCGATTCATTTCCTCATTCATTTCCTCATCCTCATTGTGCTCCGAAAAAAACATGAATGAAGGCTCCAAAAACAGCCAAATATGTCCTTTTAGAAACGGAATTGCTGTGAATTGCTGGTTGGGGTAAGTTTATCAAAAACAAGTGAAATTGCAAAAAAGAAAGGGTCTGGACCCTTCTATAGCATGCCATTTACAAAAATATAGATTTGGTTGTCAAAAAGCAAACTTTTCCTTTAATAACAGGAGGACAGAGGTCAGTAGGGCAGATGTCAAATAACGCAGTGAGTTGAGGAGTTCTTGGCTTCGTCCCAAATGGCACCCTATTTCCTACATAGTGCACTACTTTTGACCACAGCCCTATGGGCCCAGGTCAAAAGTAGTGCACTATATTGGGAATATGGTGTCATTTGGAATGCACACCATGTTGTATGAACATCGCAGAGAGATCTGTTCTGGGATGTTTACTCGAGGTTATGAACATTGTGGGCTGAAGTCCAGACATTGATGTCGGCTTATCTCTGACAATGTTTACGTGACAATGTTTGAGTGTCATTTTGAGTTCAGAATGTTTTCAGTTTGTAATTATGTTATGGAATTGATGTTATCTGATCTGATCTTGCACACACGAGGCACATGCATCTCACAGCGAAAAATCTGACATGCAAGTATGTCAGCCATTCTTCTTGTAGTTAATAACCATCTAATGGTAGCTGGTCAAGGGAGAGGAGAGGAGAGGAGAGGAGAGGAGAGGAGAGGAGAGGAGAGGAGAGGAGAGGAGAGGAGAGGAGAGGAGAGGAGAGGAGAGGGAGAGGAGAGGAGAGGAGGGAGGAGAGGAGAGGAGAGGAGAGGAGAGGAGAGGAGAGGAGAGGAGAGGAGAGGAGAGGAGAGGAGAGAGGGAGGGAGGGAGAGAAGGGAGGAGAGGAGAGGAGGAGAGGTGTGTGTGTAAACTGAGAAATGGAGAATGTTTGGGTGAATTTATTTGCACCCAGCATTACCTCAATGACCTATAGTGACAGTTGGCTCTTGGGTGTCTCATAATCTGTAAGTGCATGGGAGAGTAGTAATGGATTAGTAATGAGGTCATATTCATTGATTTGTCCTTTATTTAACCAGGTGAGTCCCACTCAGATAGGAATCTCATTTTAAAGGACACTGTGTTTAAAACAACTTTATCGATACTATCCTCAGTCTGAGATTGGCATGTATAAATGTGTTGACCAAAGGAAATTGGATGAGAAAAGGTCGTTATTAATGTTGAAACTCAAAACTCAGCACCACACAGACAGACACAACTTCTCTTTTTAAAGACATTTTTTTATCAGGGTCATATGACCATGAATCATAGAAATGAATGATACACTCTTTGATGGCATAAAGTAGCTGAAAATCAAAAGTCAAATCAACTTGAAAATACTTCAGCTACTGTAGGCAGAGCCAAGTAAAAAGTCAAATCAACTTGAACATACTTCAGCTACTGTAGGCAGAGCCAAGTAAAAAGTCAAATCAACTTAAAAATACTTCAGCTACTGTAGGCAGAGCCAAGTAAAAAGTCAAATCAACTTGAAATGAGGATGAGAATGCTATGTTAACACTATGCCGGCTGATTACACAACACTGTATGCATCCAAAATGGTACCCCATTCCCTTTGTAGAACAAAACAGAACCTCTCACATTACACAATGATTATACTGGCCACAATTAAATGCACTCTTTACAAAGTGTATCTCAACTCACTCATGTCTGTGTTCCCACTGGGCACAGACGTCATTTCAACGTCTAGCTTTGATTTACATTTGGTTGAGATGTCAACTAACGTGAATTCAACGTGAAATCAAGCAATAGGTTAAAAGTGGGTGAAAAAAATACGAAATTCCCTTACATTGATGACTTTTTGCAAATCCAATATGTTTGATTCAACGTCATCAGACTACATTTTTTGTTGAAATGACGTGTAAACAACGTTGATGCAACCAGTTTTTGCCCAGTGGGTTAGGTGCTAAAATGACCTTGAGGCATAGCCTATACGCAGTGTCGGGAATGTTTACCTATGACCTGACCAGAAACAAAACTCACACAGTGAGTCAGGGTTAGGGTTAGGGTTAGGGTCAGGGTCAGGGTCAGGGTCAGGGTCAGGGTCAAGGTTAGAGTCAGGGTTAGAGTCAGGGTTACTGTCAGGGTTAGAGTCAGGGTCAGGGTTAGGGTCAGGGTCAGGGTCAGGGTCAGGGTTACTGTCAGGGTCAGGGTCAGGGTCAGGGTCAGGGTTAGGGTCAGGGTTAGAGTCAGGGTCAGGGTCAGGGTTAGGGTCAGGGTTAGAGTCAGGGTCAGGGTTAGAGTCAGGGTTAGAGTCAAAGTTTGAATGGGCAAGACAAAAGATTTAAGTGCCATTGAATGGGGTATGGTAGTAGGTGCCAGGCGCACCGGTTTGTGTGAAGAACTGCAACGCTGCTGGGTTTTCCATACTCAACAGTTTCCCGTGTGTATCCAGAATGGTCCACCACCCAAAGGACATCCAGCCAACTTGACACAACTGTGGGAAGCATTGGAGTCAACATGGGCCAGCATCCCTGTGGAACGCTTTCGACACCTTGTAGAGTCCATGCCCCGACGAATTGAGGCTGTTCTGTGGGCAAAAAGGGGGGGGTTGCAACTCAATATTAGGAAGGTGTTCCTAATGTTTTGTCCACCCAGTGTATGTGGCTGTGGATAGCTGCTGCTGCATCATCTACACCAGTGATCTCATCAGGACTGTGTCAGATGCAGATCAGGGCCTGTTTTCACAAATTGTCTCAGAGTAGAAGTGCTGATCTAGGATCAGGTCCCTCTTCATCCAGGGGGATGTTTCTACTTCCGGATCTTTCAACTGTGTGGCCTCATATTACCATGAAGCCCTACATACTTCATAGTGAAATACAATAGAACAGAACAGAATAGAGTAAGTTGGTTCTTTGTGAGAACTTCCGGGTTTGGTCTCATGACGACAGTTGTTGTCATTCTGAAACTATGTGTCTCTCGCTATCAACATGACATCTCCATTTTGTCCTTGGTTATTCTTTGTGAGAATTCTCATTATAAAGGTAAACATTGCCACAAAGTAAGTATTCAGTTGTGTGTTGTGATCCTGTTTCTTTCTCATCTCAGGAACACTTCAAGATTGTTGGGTCTGAAATCGTATCGCTACTGCTCAGAAGCACAACGTTTAGTTTACTCAAAGAACATGCAGGTCTATACAAGGAGATTGAAATGTCTGAATTTAATCTGAAGCTCTGAATATGTCCCTATACTGACTTAAATGACATTTGTTTACTAGGTGTCCACTGACCCACCGAAGTTCCCCCTGGGAAAAATTATCTGGGTGCAATTGATGACACTGCAGACGGTATCTGTTTATTGTATTAGAGCCAGTTGTGCAATTTGCTCTGAGGATGACTTTGCAAGCGGTTCAATGGTAGATCAATGTGTTGTTTACAGTATGTGTAGCCGTGCGTGGAGGTGATTTGAGAAGCACTCTCTCCTCGCCCTCCTCGCAGCACTGTGTGATCCATTCATTCATCAGTCTGGCTCTGTTTCACTCTTTAGAGGAGTGATTCATGTGTGAAAGTGTAATAGCACACTGTTCATTTTTACTGAAGTTCATTTGAATACACAGAAAATCCTGAAGCATGGCATCTATGTTCTAGGTCAGCCATATTACTATATATATTATAATTATTATATTATTATATTATATTATCATTACATTATATTATTGTTATTATTATAATTATATTATATTATATATACTATACATATTACGAACCCTAACCCTAAAGCTTCAAACTGGCATCAGATCAGTGCCTCGGGACATCGTCTAGCCCCCTCAAACTCAACTCTAGACCTCCAAGACAGTTCCACTGCGTTTTTTTCTCTCCATTGTTCCCCTCTAATCAGGCACTGGGACACCTGGTGGGTGTAATTAATTATCAGGCAGAACAGAAAATCTGCAGGCTGCGGACCTCGTAGGGTGAGATTTAAGTACCCCTAGTCCAGCCACATAGAACTTTCAGATGCTGCTGGTGAGAAGGGGGCATTCATTCAAGCAGGGCCGATTCAGGCTTAGGAAATATATACATGCCTTTCCTTATGCAGGTCCGTAATGGGCTTTGTAGGCGTGGTTCTCTTGCGCGTGCTGAATATATTTAATTCAACCACTGAAAACACTCCCACTTGCTGGCCAACAGATTTTCTCGTGGAGTTTTCATTCAATAGGGTTTACAGCACATTTATCTAAAGCCATCCCTTTTAATCTGGTGTAGATTTTAATTAAAATTTTCTCGACAGACTCTGAATACTGTATATGGCGAGAACGGTTCAGAATATTAGGGATCAATGAAAGAAAGCCATGTAAATACATGCATATTCATCTCCTTGTCAGCACCAATTGTTTGATTTCAAAATACCCTGATCTTGTATATTATTTAAGGTTAAGAAAGTCTTTCTGAATAATAAAAACACAGGTTTGGAGAGCCTTTACGCACAAAATATATTGGTGAATCAAAAATACAGTGGTTTCATTCATGCCATGAAAGTTGCCATGTTCAATTGTTCAATGCATGACATATTGGATGGTGAAAAAGTGTACAATTGTGGTTGAATAGTAGTCCTAGAAATCTACCCTAATAATCCTCACTAATCATGGGACTGTGATGACAACGGTCCGGCCATCGTGAACCTTGTGCCAGGCTCCAGGTTTAAACTGCTAGGTATGGTCTGCGTTCCATAATGTTTCAAATAGGCTACATGTCCCAAATTATTGCACAACTTGGAATACGTTAGCCTAATATGATCCACTGTTACTAGCAATCCTCAGGAACAACCACAAGAACATGACAGAGGTAAGAAATGTAAACTAACGATGTAATGGAATGATGCAAAATGTAAGGAAACTAACACTAAAGTGACACTTATAAATCATGCATCCAAGCTGAAAACCAGTCTTGTGGTTTTGTGTATACTATAAATATTGTCCCTATGTGTGCATAATAAACATATCCTCTGTGCACCCTTAATGTACGTGAATAAACACAGTAAAAAGGCTTCCAAAAGGGTTCTTAGTGGAGGGATAGGGTTCTACTAAGAACCGCTTTCATCTGAAGAACCCTTTTTGGAAGACAACGGTTATTTGTAAGGCAAATAGTTCTACCTAGAACCCTTTTCATCCTAAGAACCGTTTTTGGAAGAAAGGGTTCTTTGATTATTCTATGGAAGGAAAGAAGGATTCTTTGGAAGGCTAGAAGGGTTCTACATGAAACCCAACTGAATCTGAATAAGCTTTTTTATGGATTTTTTTTTCTTTCTTTTAAATATTGCCTGAGCATTAGTATTAATATCAGTGTTTAAACTTTAACATCAGGAGTTTGAGTTATCTGAGAAGTTTAAAAAGACAGGTGTGAGAATGTTTTTGTCACAGTTCCCTCAGCCAGAACCCAGAAGCAGACCAGGACAAGGAGAGTTGAACGAAGGTGAGGGTTTATTTAGATACAACCAAAGGTGCAGAATAATCCAGGGACAGAGCGGGCGGCGTGGATGAGTAGTTGGGGGTGCAGCACAAGGTCCAGTGATGGCTCGGCAGCCGCCGACCATCAGGCAGAGGTGGGGTGAAGGTTCCGGACGTGTGACTGCAGGTGGAACAAAAACGGAGGTAAGGACACAAAAACTCAACAAAGTACAAAACAACAAAACTCACGCAAGAAACTCTAAACTGATACACAGAACACCTACTGTTCATGGCTAACGATCCGGCAGGAACTGGATGTTTGGCCAGAGCCTAAAAAGGGTGATGATGAGGGCCAGGTGTGCAGATTGCTGACGGGATGCAGGTGCGGAAAACCAGAGAGCTCCCGGAGCGTTCCCGAACCCTCGGGAAACAGGAGACTACGAACCCAAAACACTGGTCACCAGACAGGACCCGACTCAGACTGCCGGGATCGTTACAGTACCCCCCCTCCGACGAACGCCACCGGGCGGACCTCCCGGAGCGCCAGGATGGAGGCGGTAGAAATCCCTGATGAGGTCAGCATCTAGGACCTGTCGCCGCGGAATCCAACTCCTCTCTTCAGGACCATACCCCTCCCAGTCCACGAGATACTGGAAACCCCGGCCCCCGCCGTCTGGAATCCATGATGCGACGCACCGTGTAGGCAGGACCACCTCCGATCATCCGAGGAGGAGGAGGAGGAGGCGGAGGAGGCAACAGAGGACTGAGGAAGACAGGCTTGAGGCAGGAGACATGAAAGGTGGGATGGACTCTGAGCGTCCTCGTAGTTTGAGTCGAACTGCCACCGGATTGATCACCTTCTCCACCACAAACGGACCAATGAACCCGGTAACAACTTCCTAGACTCAGTCCGTAACGGAAGATCCCGTGTGGCCAACCAAACCCCTATCTCCGATGGTATAGGTGGGAGCGGGGATCCGGCGACGATTCGCCTGGAGCTGATACCGATCCGAACCTCTAAGGAGTGCCTTTCTGGCCCGATGCCAGGTCCGGTGGCAACGACGAATATGAGCCTGAACAGAAGGCACTGATAGCTCCCTCTCCTGAGAAGGGAACAGGGGAGGTTGGTAGCCATACAGGCACTGGAAGGGGAGACATCCCAGTGGCAGATGTAGGGAGAGTATTGTGGGCATACTCAACCCAAGGCAACTGAGAGGCCCAGGAGGTGGGGTTGGAAGAGACCAGACAGCGTAGCGTGGATTCCATCTTCTGGTTGGCTCTCTCCGCCTGACCATTGGATTGGGGTGAAAACCAGATGTGAGACTGACTGTAGCTCCAATGGCCAAACAGAAGGACTTCCAGACAGCAGAGGTAAACTGAGGGCCACGGTCGGAAACGATATCACTGGGCAAACCGTGGACCCTGAAAACCTCCCTAACCAGGATCTCGGACGTCTCCGAGGCAGAGGGAAGCTTGGCAATAGGCACAAAGTGGGCGAACTTGCTGAATCTGTCCACGATAGTCAGAACGACCGTGTTCCCTCAGAAGCGGGCAACCCCGTGACGAAGTCCAGGGCCAGATGCGACCATGGACGCCGGGGAATAGGAAGGGGGTGAAGTAGTCCAGAGCTGGGCCGATTGGTACTCTTATTCTGCGCACACACTGGACAGGCAGCAACAAAACCCCCGAGTATCCTCGGCCATGGCAGGCCACCAAAAACGTCTGCGAAGAAACGCCATTGTCCGAGCCACGCCAGGGGTGACAAGCCATCTTGCTGGCGTGGGACCATTTGAGGACAGCAGGACGAACCGACTCAGGCACAAACAACCGACCGGGTGGACTGCACCGGGACCGGGCTGAGTCCGAAGGGCCGCCAGCACCTCCTCCTCAATCTTCCACATCACTGCTCCCACGACGCAGTTCCGGGGAGAATAGTCTCGGGTCTTGGACCCACTCTCCTCCGTCTTGGAGAACATCCGGGACAAGGCGTCCGCCTTGCCGTTCTTAGATCCAGGTCGGAACGTCAGGGCAAACTTGAATCGTCCAAAAAACAACGCCCACCTGGCCTGGACGGGAGTTGAGACGTTTAGCCGATTGCACGTAAGCAAGATTCTTGTGGTCAGTCCAGACAATAAACGGTTGCTCCGCCCCCTCCAACCAGTGGCGCCACTCCTCCAAGGCAAGTTTCACCGCGAGAAGCTCCCGGTTACCCACATCGTAATTCCTCTCTGCAGGCGAAAGGCGACGAGAGTAGTAGGCGCAGGGATGGAGTTTACTGTCCGTGGAGCATCGCTGCGACAGGATGGCGCCAACTCCCACATCAGACGCGCCACTTCAACGACGAACTGACGGGCCGTGTCCGGTTGAGAGAGAATCGGTGCGTTGGTGAATCGCCTCTTCAAATCCAGAAACGCTCGATCCGCCTCCGGATTCCACTTGAAGGTCCTGATACTGGAAGTCAAGGCAGTTAATGGAGCGGCCACACGGCTGTAATCCCGGATGAATCTGCGGTAGAAATTCGCAAACCCCAAAAATCTCTGGAGTTGCAATCTCGTACCGGGCTGGGCCCATTCCAGAACCGCTCTAACCTTCTCCTGATCCATCCTAATCTCACCCCTGGAGATGATGTACCCGAGAAAGGATGTAGTGTGGGCGTGAAACTCGCACTTCTCGGCCTTCACGAACAGGCGATTCTCCAACAATCGCTGCAGAACCTGCCGGACATGCTGGACGTGGTCGGAAGGTTCCTTCGAGAAGATCAGAATGTCATCCAGGTAAACAAACACGAAGAGACCGATCATATCTCTCAGGACGTTGCTTCACCATACTCTGGAATACCGCTGGAGCATTGGTCAGTCCAAACGGCATCACCTGATACTCAAGTGACCCATCGGTGTATTGAAACCCGTCAACCACTCGTCCCCCCTCTCTGATCCGGACCAGGTGATACGCATTGCGTAGGTCTAGCTTGGTGAACACCGTAGCACCCTGTAAGGAGTCGAAGGCAGAACTCATCAAGGGCAGGGGATACTTGTTCTTGACCGTGATGTCATTCAACCCCCGATAATCAATACACGGTCGAAGAGAGCCATCCTTCTTTCCCACAAAGAAGAATCCTGCCCCCAGGGGTGATGACGAGGGACGAACGAGACCAGCAGCTAGGGACTCCTTGATGTAGGTCTCCAACGCCTCACGTTCAGGTCGGGAGATACTGTATAACCTTCCCCTTGGGGTAGACAGCTCCAGGAACCAGGTTGATGGCACAATCATATGGTCGGTGGGGAGGAAGTGACAGAGCCTTCTGCTTACTGAAAACTTCCCCCAAATCGTGATATGTCTCGGGAACCAGGGACAAATCTGGGGGTTTAGCCTCAATCACCTGACTGGGAACCGAATGGGGGCAGGCAGTCTTGAGACAGTTAGCATGACAATCAAGGCTCCAACTCGTTACCTTGCCCGTCACCCAATCGAACGTGGGATTGTGTTCCTTCAGCCAGGGGTATCCAAGGACCAGAGGAACATGGGAAGACGGCAGAATGAAAAATGAAATCATCTCAGAATGATTCCCCGACAACCGCATCTTAACCGGTTCAGTCCTCATCGTGATACGTGCCAGACTACTGCCGTTCAGAGTGGTCGCCTAATGGCTTCCGGCAATTGCTCCTTGAAAGCCCCAGCTGTTCCACCAACTCGGCATCAAGAAAGCTTCCATCGGCACCTGAATCGATAAAGCGTTAAGCGCTAAGCTCTGATTCCTGTTAACAAGGGTAGCCGGGAAGCGGGTCTGACAGAGGTACTGAGAGGTTGAAACTGGCTTCGCTAAAAGTCCTCCCAACTTTAGCGAGCCGGGCAGTTTGACGACCGCCGGGAACAAGTGGAGATGTAATGTCCCGAGCGACCACAGTAGAGGCAGCAGTTGGTCTTACGTCTATGTTGACGCTCCTCCTTGGTTAACCCGTGCCGCCCACTTGCATGGGTTCAGAATCGGGAGAGAGGTCCTCTCCACTAATCCTTAGTGGTGGAGAATGATCGACGTGTTCTGGTCCACCACCCGACCCGACTGGGAACTGAGAAGCTGATCGATTGGACGGAACCCATTGCTTCTCCCTCCTTCGCTCTCGGACTCGATTATCCACCCGAATAGACAAGGCTACCAAGCTGTCCAGGTCACTAGGCTCCGGATAGGAGATCAACTCATCCTTGAGCTGCTCCGACAGGCCCTGGTAAAAGGCCGCTTGCAAAGACTCCTCGTTCCATCCACTCTCCACAGCCAACGTCTTGAACTCGATCACGAAGTCGGCCACGCTACGCAGTTCCTTGGTGAAGAGAAAACAGACGCCTAGCTGCGTCCCTCCCTCGGACGGAATGGTCGAAGAGCTTCTCATCTCGGCCGTGAACCCCTGGTATGAAGCCATGCAGGGATCCTGTCGTTCCCAAACGGCTGAAGCCCACTCCAGCGCTCGACCACGCAGCAACTCAATCAAAAAGGCTATCCTAGCCTTGTCAGTGGCATAAGAGTAGGGCTGTAGGTCGAACACTAATCCACACTGCATAAGGAAGGAACGGCATCTTCCCAGCTCCCCCTCATATTTATCCGGCGTCGGAACCTTGGGCTCACGGAGGGCCACAACTTCAGAAGCGGCAGGCGAGATGGGTGAAACCGGTAGTGGGTCCTCCACCGGACACTGGCGTTGGTTCTGGACCTCCGTCAGGCCGGTAGAAAGGTTCCGAACTGACAACGCGATCTCCTGTAGTACCATGCTATGATGGCCCAACGTCTTCTCCTGCTGGGTAATGGCATGGCGAACAGAGTCCAGGTCCGCTGGGTTCATATTTGGCCGGATCGTTCTGTCACAGTTCCCTCAGCCAGAACCCAGAAGCAGACCAGGACAAGGAGAGTTGAACGAAGGTGAGGGTTTATTTAGATACAACCAAAGGTGCAGAATAATCCAGGGACAGAGCGGGCGGCGTGGATGAGTAGTTGGGGGTGCAGCACAAGGTCCAGTGATGGCTCGGCAGCCGCCGACCATCAGGCAGAGGTGGGGTGAAGGTTCCGGACGTGTGACTGCAGGTGGAACAAAAACGGAGGTAAGGACACAAAAACTCAACAAAGTACAAAACAACAAAACTCACGCAAGAAACTCTAAACTGATACACAGAACACCTACTGTTCATGGCTAACGATCCGGCAGGAACTGGATGTTTGGCCAGAGCCTAAAAAGGGTGATGATGAGGGCCAGGTGTGCAGATTGCTGACGGGATGCAGGTGCGGAAAACCAGAGAGCTCCCCGGAGCGTTCCCGAACCCTCGGGAAACAGGAGACTACGAACCCAAAACACTGGTCACCAGACAGGACCCGACTCAGACTGCCGGGATCGTTACAGTTTTAACATTTACATTTACATTTACGTCATTTAGCAGACGCTCTTATCCAGAGCGACTTACATGAGCAATTAGGGTTAAGTGCTTTGCTCAAGGGCACATCGACAGATTTTTCACCTAGCCTGTACCTACTATGTTGGAATATGTGTGCATGTGATTTGCGCAATGATTCCCTTAACCAGTTTACATATAAAGTACTTACATAGTTGATATCTTTGCCATGATTTCTGTCCTTTAAAGTAGTATTTTGTGTGATTTTATTGAGCAGAGAGTAGGAGAATAGAATGGAGTGTGAGTGAACCAGCAGTGTATGGTACACAGCAAATTGGCCAATTTTACCTAGTGTTGATTTTTCAGTGTAACATTTCTAGGGTTGATTCAGGAGTTAAATTAACTTAAACCTCAGTGGTGTAAAATAACATCACTGTTGTGTTAATGACCAGAGTTGAGTGTGATTGTGTCATTTTTGCTCTGTGTAGAGTAAATCACTCAAAACCACGCCCCTCATTATCATATTTCCCACCATGCTCTATTGCTGGTTGACTTTTAGAATTGTTTGTTTTAATATCTGTGTTTTTGCATGTACATTCATAGTCACTTTACCTCTACCCACATGTACATATTAGCTAAATTAGCTCGACTAACCTGTGCCCCCGCACATTGACTCTGTACCGGTACCCCCTGTATATAGCCTCCCTACTGTTATTACACATTGACTCTGTACCGGTACTTCCTGTATATAGCCTCCCTACTGTTATTTCACATTGACTCTGTACCGGTACTTCCTGTATATAGCCTCCCTACTGTTATTACACATTGACTCTGTACCGGTACTCCCTGTATATAGCCTCCCTACTGTTATTTCACATTGACTCTGTATCGGTACCCCCTGTATATAGCCTCCCTACTGTTATTTCACATTGACTCTGTACCGGTACCCCCTGTATATAGCCTCGCTACTGTTATTTTACTGCTGCTCTTTAATTAATTTTAAATATTATATTTTTCTTATTTTTTTTACTTAACACTTATTTTTCTTAAAACTGCATTGTTGGTTAAGGGCTTGTAAGTAAGCGTTTCACTATAAGGTCTACACCTGTTGTATTCGGCGCATGTGACAAATAACATTTGATTTGATTTGATATGGAACGGGGTGACTCTCACGAACACAAGTTTCACAGGACTCGTCTGAAGGTAACCCGGTACCAGATTAAAAAATGAATGGAAGTATTGAGGTCGTTTTGTGCCAACAAGTGCATTCGGAAAGTATTCAGACCCCTTCCCTTTTTCCACATTTTGTTACTTTACAGCCTTATTCTAAAATGGAATAAATAAAACAATTTCCTCATCAATCTACACACAATACCCCATAATAACAAAGCGAGAACAAGTTTTAATGTATTAAATATATAACAACAACAAAAACCTTATTTACTTAAGTATTCAGACCCTTTGCTATGAGACTAGAAATTGAGCTCAGGTGCATCCTGTTTCCGTTGATCATCCTTAAGATGTTACTATAACTTGATTGGAGTCCACCTGTGGTAAATTCAATTGATTGGGCATGATTTGGAAAGGCACACACCTGTCTATATAAGGTCCCACAGTTGACAGTGCATGTCAGAGCAAAAACCAAGCCATGAGGTCGAAGGAATTGTCCGTAGAGCTCCGAGACAGGATTGTGTCGAGGCACAGATCTGGGGAAGGGTAACAAAACATTTCTGCAGCATTGAAGGTCCCCAAGAACACAGTGGCCTCCATCATTCTTAAATGGAAGAAGCTTGGAACACCAAGACTCATCCTAGAGCTGGCCACCCGGCCAAACTGAGCAATCGGGGGAGAAGTGCCTTGGTCAGGGAGGTGACCAAGAACCCGATGTTCACTCTGACAGAGCTCCAGAGTTCCTCTGTGGAGATGGGAGAACCTTCCAGAAGGACAACCATTTCTGCAGCACTCCACCAATCAGGCCTTTATGGTAGAGTGGCCAGACGGAAGCCACTCCTCAGTAAAAGGCACATGACAGCCCACTTGGAGTTTGCCAAAAGGCACCTAAAGGACTCTCAGACCATGAGAAACAAGATTCTCTGGTCTGATGAAAGCAAGATTGAACTCTTTGGCCTGAATGCCAAGCATCACGTCTGGAGGAAACCTGGCACCATCCCTACGGTGAAGCATGGTGGGGGCAGCATCATGCTGTGGGGATGTTTTTCAGCGGCAGGGACTGGATGACTAGTCAGGATCGAGGGATAGATTAACTGAGCAAAGTACAAAGAGATCCTTGATAAAAACCTGCTCCAGAGCGCTCAGGACCTCAGACTGGGGCGAAGGTTCACCTTCCAACAGGACAAAGACCCTAAGCACACAGCCAAGACACCACAGGAGTTGCTTCGGGACAAGTCTCTGAATGTCCTTGAGTGGCCCAGCCAGAGCCCGGACTTGAACCAGATCAAACATCTCTGGAGAGACCTAAAAATAGCTGTGCAGAGACACTCCCCATCCAACCTGGCAGAGCTTGAGAGGATCTGCAGAGAAGAATGGGAGAAACTCCCCAAATACAGGTGTGACAAGCTTGTAGCATCATACTCAAGAAGACTCTAGGCTGTAATTGCTGCCTATGGTGCTTTAACAAAGTACTGAGTAAAGGGTCTGAATACTTATGTAAATGTGATATTTACGGTTTTGCGAACATTTCTAAAAACCTGTTTTTGCTTTGTCAGTATTGGGTATTGTGTGTAGATTGATGAGGGAAAAAAAACTATTTAACCAATTTTAGAATAAGGCTGTAACCTAACAAAATGTGGAAAAAGTCAAGGGGTCTGAATACTTTCCGAATGCACTATAGATATAGAACAGACACTTCAAAACCCTATTCCTTATGACACATTTTTGGACTGTCTGTTTTGCCATTTATGAACGTGTTATTGTCAGACTGGGGTGATGTGTATGTGGTGGTGAAGTCAGGCACAGGACACAGAGGATCAAGATGACTACTTTACTTCAAGTAAACACGCACAAAACAAAGGTCTCCACAACACTGGAGGAGTAACACGCGCTGTGCGTAAAAGGCGAACTAGAATAGCCGAACATCAAACAGGACAAAATGACAATAACACACAAAGGCCAAACGTAACTTATATGTTACACAATCAACACAAAATAAGTAACAGGTGTACAAACTAGACAACACAAGACAAACACCGAAACTATCGATCGGCAGTAGCTAGTACTCCGGGGACGACGAACGCCGAAGCCTGCCCGAGCAAGGAGGAGGAGCAGCCTCGGCGGAATCCGTGACAGTTATTCAATGGGTTTCTATGGGCTTTAGTAGTAAAGGCCAAATTCAATATTTTATCAAATAATACAAAATAAAAATAAAAAGTTGGGATACCTGCAGGGTAAAATTCAATATCAAATAGCTAAATGATCCATTTTATGACCATCTTAAAACAATTATATATGTTAGCAATTCCAAAGCATTAGACTTTTAGAGGTTAAAAGTAATTATTGTTGGATATCCTCATTCTGTCTGGATTCCAACAGGAATTACACATCACTTTACAAGTCAGCATAATGTGACTTGCAGGCCTGATGTGGCCTGTAAACCAGGAGTTTCCCAACACCACTGTGTTAGGGTAGAACTAGGCCCTCAAAGAAAGGCCTTATGATATATGTAATGTATTGTCATAAAAGTTTAATTTAAAGGCTGATAAGGCTGTTGTGACTGTTCATAGAGGGTTCTAGGAAGAACCCTTAAAAGATAAAAGGGTTCTCGGTAGAAGCCTTCATAGAGTGTTCTTGGTAGAACCATTTATATAGGGTTATAGGTAGAACCATTTACAGGGGGTTCTATGAAGAATCCTACATAGAGGGTTTTATGTAGAACTCTCAGCAAAGGGTTCTACCTAACACCCAAAAGGATTCCCCTATGGGGACAAACCAGAAGAACCCTATATGGTTCTACCTAGCATCTTAACTAGAACTGCTGACGCCGGTTTGGTTCACCTGTCATGGCGTGCCTTTTTTTCCTGTTATGTTATGTACAGTATGTTCTTTTCCTTCTGGGCGTGTTAGAGGTGCTGCAATCATGTAGAAGCTTGTCATGAAGAAGTTACAATAGTTTGTAATTCAATGCCTGAAAACAATAATAAAACAAAAAAATGTGCCTTGATAAAGAATGTCAGTGCCTTACAATAACAGACAGATGACTAGATAGTAGTAGTTGATGAATAGAGGCTATTGATTTCATGCAGGTATTGTGTGTTAAGACATGCATTTGTCCTAAATGAAAAGAAAACCAACAAACTGCTCTTGCCAGTATAAATGTTCCAAATATTGCTTAGGGTGCAAGATCGCACAGTGTCAGGATCACATTCAGAGAAATACCTTTGTGTGGTACGGGGCCAGAATAGACATTCTAGACAATGAGAAAACTTTTGGCCTTGGTTCTTGTTGCTCAGGGTGGTATTCGTTAGGGTACACCGTAGCAAAACGTTATGCAACAGAAAATGAAAACTATTATATTTCTCGTTGGACAAGTTCAGGTAGTCCGTCCCTGTTGTAGTTCTTTTTTTGTGTGTCTGTTTCAGTAGTCCGTCCCTGTTGTAGTTCTTTTTTTTGTGTCTGTTTCAGTAGTCCGTCCCTGTTGTAGTTCTTTTTTTTGTGTCTGTTTCAGTAGTCCGTCCCTGTTGTAGTTCTTTTTTTTGTGTCTGTTTCAGTAGTCCGTCCCTGTTGTAGTTCTTTTTTTTGTGTCTGTTTCAGTAGTCCGTCCCTGTTGTAGTTCTTTTTTTTGTGTCTGTTTCAGTAGTCCGTCCCTGTTTCAGTCAGTTTTTATGCCTGTTCAGGTAGCCAGTCCCTGTTTCAGTCAGTTTTTTCTCTCCAATTTGGTACCTAATTAATATGACCCAGGTTGTCACCAAGTTTCCATCAGAGAAGGGTTTTAGAAAACATTTCCTTTTCTGCGGCCCAAATGGCACCCTATTTGCTATGGGCCCTGGACAATAGTATTGTACTGTATAGGGGAAATGGTGCCATCTAGGATATAGACCTTGACTCAGCTAATTCTCTCTAGCACCCAGGAGGGCAATTCCACATATTTGGCATATCTTACATAAACAGACAGACAGATACTGTAGAAAGTAGGCAATTGATATCATGCAGGTATTGTGCTAAGATATGCATTTGTCCCAAACACTGATCCCAAACACTAATCCCACACAAAACACACAACGTCAAACACTGATCCCACACAAAACACACAACGCCAAACACTGATCCGACACGAAACACACAATGCCAAACACTGATCCTACACAAAACACAAAACACACAACGTCAAACACTGATCCCACACAAAACACACAACGTCAAACACTGATCCCACACAAAACACACAATGTCAAACACTGATCCCACACAAAACACAAAACACACAACGCCAAACACTGATCCTACACAAAACACACGTCAAACACTGATCCCACACAAAACACACAACGCCAAACACTGATCCTACACAAAACACAGAACGTCAAACACTGATCCTACACAAAACACAAACATAAAACACTGATCCTACACGAAACACACAACGCCAAACACTGATCCTACACAAAACATACAACGTCAAACACTGATTCTACACAAAACACATAACGTCAAACACTGATCCCACACAAAACATACAACGTCAAACACTGATCCTACATGAAACACACAACGTCAAACAATGATCCCACACAAAACACACAACGTCAAACACTGATCCCACACAAAACACACAACGTCAAACACTGATCCTACACAAAACACACAACGTCAAACACTGATCCTACACAAAACACACAACGTCAAACACTGATCCCAAAAAAAACACACAACGTCAAACACTGATCCCACACAAAACACACAAAGCCAAACACTGATCCTACACAAAACACACGTCAAACACTGATCCTACACAAAACACACAACATCAAACACTGATCCTACACAAAACACAAACATAAAACACTGATCCTACACAAAACATACAACGTCAAACACTGATTCTACACAAAACACATAACGTCAAACACTGATCCCACACAAAACATACAACGTCAAACACTGATCCTACATGAAACACACAACGTCAAACATTGATCCCACACAAAACACACAACGTCAAACACTGATCCCACACAAAACACACAACGTCAAACACTGATCCCACACAAAACACACAACGTCAAACACTGATCCTACACAAAACACACAACGTCAAACACTGATCCCAAAAAAAACACAACGTCAAACACTGATCCCACACAAAACACACAACGCCAAACACTGATCCTACACAAAACACACGTCAAACACTGATCCTACACAAAACACACAACATCAAACACTGATCCTACACAAAACACAAACATAAAACACTGATCCTACACGAAACACACAATGCCAAACACTGATCCTACACGAAACATACAATGTCAAACACTGATTCTACACAAAACACATAACGTCAAACACTGATCCTACACGAAACACACAACGTCAAACACTGATCCCACACAAAACACACAACATCAAACACTGATCCCACACAAAACACACAACGCCAAACACTGATCCCACACAAAACACACAACGTCAAACACTGATCCGACACAAAACACACAACGTCAAACTCTGATCCCACACAAAACACACAACGCCAAACACTGATCCCACACAAAACACAAAACATCAAACACTGATCCCACACAAAACACACAACGCCAAACACTGATCCCACACAAAACACACAACATCAAACACTGATCCCACACAAAACGCACAACGTCAAACACTGATCCCACACAAAACACACAACGTCATTTAAGAACACAAAATTCTTCAAAGAAAAAAGAAAGCCTGCACACAGTCCTCGCCAGTATCACTTTGTTTATTTAAGCTTATGTTTCAGGCTCTCCTTCAGACAACACAATTTAAGAACACATAATTCCAATGACCCAACAATTCCTAGATATGGTATTTTTTGTTCCTATGGGTGTACAACAAAAAAAGAGCAGAGGGTCATATTCCAGTGAAACACAGTGTCTTTTTATGTAGTTTTTTTCGGGCCCCTTTCATTCATAGTTGTACATTGCACATTATTAAAAATAGCACTTGAAAAAGGCAAGCACCCTGCCAGGAATCAAATGGAAATCCTCTGGTAATAGCAGTATTATGCAACTTTTTAATTTCAGGAAGATTAGTGGTGTTCGGCTTTGCGGTAATATGTGTGCGTGCGTGCGTGCTTGTGTGCGTGTGTGCGTCTGTGAGTGTGTCTGTGAGTGCGTGTGTGAGTGCGTGTGTGTGTGTGCTTGTGAGTGCGTGTGTGTGTGTGTGTGTGTGTGTGTGTGTGTAGAGGGCTCTCTATAGTACTACACTACTTAAAGTGAAAAGGTTTCTGTTGAGGGCTTGCAGTTTGTTATAGCCTAAAATACAGGCTGAATATTTATCTGGTTCACTAGTGTTTCACAGTGTAGAATATTTGACAGAGGAGTGAAACAATAATTGAAAAGGAGTCATATTCAGTGTGTGTAGGTGTGTGTGAGACGTGCACACACACACACAATCAACTTGGAGCCATGATACTGGACAGGATTTATGATACTGCATTCTGTCCACATGAATGGAGAATAGATAGAGATGCTGGAGGCTGAAATGTCTCAGAAACAACCTCATTCCCCTCCTCCCCCAAGCCTCTCCCCTCCACTCCTCTCCTCCTCTCCCCCTCCCCCAACGTTTCTCCCCTCCTCCCCTCTCCTCTCCTCCCCTTCCCCTCCTCTCCTCCTCCCCTCCTCCTCTCCTCCTCTCCCCCTCCCTTCTCCCACCCTCCTATCCTCCCCTCCTCCTCTCCTCTCCTCTCCTCCTCTCCCCCGCCCCTCCTCCCCTTCTCCCCTCCTCTCCTCCTCCCTCCTCCCCCCATCCTCTCCTCCTCCCCTCCTCCTCCCTCCCTCCTCTCCTCTCCTCTCCTCCTCCCCTCCCCCTCCTCTCCTCCCCTCTCCTCCTCCTCCTCCTCCTCTCCTCTCCTCTCCGCCTCTCCTCCCACCCTCCTCCTCCCCTCCCTCCTCCTCCCCCTCCTCTCCTCTTCTCCTCCTCCCCTCCTCCTCTCCTCTCCTCCTCTCCTCCCACCCTCCTCCTCCTCTCCTCCTCTCCTCCTCTCCTCCTCCCCTCTTCCTCATCTCCTCCTATCCTAATAAGGAAACCAGACAAACAAGATAAAGATAGAAAAGAGAAAGGGCAAGAAAAAGGTCAGAAATGCTTTAATTGGTTTAGTTGATTATGACACAGTTGGTTATGACACAGTTGCTTATGAGACAGTTGGTATGACACAGTTGGTTATGACACAGTTGGTTATGAGACAGTTGGTTATGACACAGTTGGTTATGACACAGTTGGTTGTGACACAGTTGGTGTTGACACATTTGGTTATGACACAGTTGGTTATGACACAGTTGGTTATGACACAGTTGGTTATGACACAGTTGGTTGTGACACAGTTGGTTATGACACAGTTGGTTATGACACAGTTGGTTATGACACAGTTGGTTATGACACAGTTGTTATTAGACAGTTGGTTGTGACACAGTTGGTTATGACACAGTTGGTTATGACACAGTTTGTTATGACACAGTTGGTTATGACACAGTTGGTTGTGTCACAGTTGGTTATGGCACAGTTGATTGTGACACAGTTGGTTGTGACACAGTTGGTTATGACAAAGTTGGTTGTGACACAGTTGGTTATGAGACAAAGATCTAATAATAATATGGAATGTATCCACTGTGATACCATCCTATTTCAAGTTTATGTTTCTTCACTTTGAGTCAATCCACTCATCTCTATAGTCTATGACTGTGATATGTGATTGTCTCACATAGTTATCTTAAGATGAATGCACTAACTGTAAGTTGCTCTGGATAAGAGTATCTGCTAAATGACTAAAATATAAAGTGTAGATGGTGTTTTTTTACATTGGATAAAAGTAGAGACTACAGTTGAGGAACAATGGGAAAGTAATTCTGCTTTGGAAATTGATAAACTTGTATCCCCAGTTTTGAGAAAATGGCCCTTGAATGTTTTGGTAGCTACTGGAGAGCTCTTCTTTGTCTACACCTATTCAGCATCGTTCACACCCTCTTAAGCCTTAGCCACACCCATCTCTTTAAGGATTCACATGTGAGGCCATGTGCTAAACAGAGTGAGTAGTTTAGTAAACAACCAAAGATTTCAAGACTAAAAGTGGTGAAAGTAGTAGCCTACAATAAGGAAAAACTCCAGGTAAAAATACACTTTATCTAGTTCTTGGCCTATATCCTAATCTGACTTTGGTGCAGGTCATGTTGTTCTTCACATTACTGTCTCTGGTAAACACACACTATATCAAATCAAATCTAAGTTTATATGTCACATGCACAGGTGTAAACGGTACAGGGAAATGGTTACTTACATAGCAGCAATATCAAAAACAGAAAGTGTCCAGATAAAAATATTTTATAAATATTTTATAATTATTTGATGACGCTTAGCCGACACACTTACCCGACACAAATTGATGGGTCATGTGAAGGACATGCTATAAACCCCCCCCAACATTTGTAGTTGGTAAAGTATACAGTATGTACTTTTTTTTACTTCTGTTGTATACATATTACAGATTACTTCGGCCAGCAGGCCAAAAAATGATTCGAAAATTTGGTAAATTGGGTTGTCGGCCCTGTTACCCCTTTCAGTATTTCAGTAAATCCTATGCTTTACAAACATTCCCTAAAACGAAAAAAATATTTGTTTTGTTTTTGAAGATGATGTTGTTGTTTCTAAATACTGTTCTCCCAAAGGCTATTCAGGTCTGTAGTTTGGCAAGCAGGTATATCCTACAGTATTTTTCACTCTTTGCCTAATTCAATCAACACCCCTTGTCTTCATCGGCCAACTAACCTTTATGAACACCGACTGACAGACTTACCTGGTGCCGATGTGGCATCCAGTGGTAAGAGCCGCTGACTCTGGCACACATACTGTATATGCCAGAGTCGGCATGGGTTCAAATCCCACCCACTGCCCTTTGACTCAATCTCCTCCTACCTCTACTGTCCTATCTGTTCAATAAAAGCACAAACAATATGAAAGGAGTTGCCCACTCTTTAAAACCCCCCCAGAAGATATGGTTTAAAATGAGCCCTCTTGGACAGATACATAATAACAAAATTAGCTATTTTTACTTTCAGAGGATAAGAAAATAATACAGGAGAACTGAACAAACAATGGCTTCTTTTGTTAGGATACACTGAAACAGAACGCAAGGCTGCATGACTGGGTTTGAAACAATGTTCTCAAGTTAGCATTTTCCCTCTCCCACAAGAAGCGGATAATACTAGCCTGCTGCCAGAGAGAGAGAGAGAGAGAGAGAGAGAGAGAGAGAGAGAGAGACAGAGACAGAGACAGAGACAGAGACAGAGAGAGAGAGAGAGAGAGAGAGAGAGAGAGCAGAGAGAGACAGAGACAGAGACAGCGAGAGAGAGAGAGACAGAGACAGAGACAGAGACAGAGACAGAGACAGAGACAGAGAGAGAGAGAGAGAGAGAGAGAGAGAGAGAGAGAGAGAGAGAGAGAGAGAGAGAGAGACAGAGACAGAGACAGAGACAGAGACAGAGACAGAGACAGAGAGAGAGAGAGAGAGACAGAGACAGAGACAGAGACACAGAGAGAGAGAGAGACAGAGAGAGAGACAGAGAGAGAGCAGAGAGAGAGAGAGAGAGAGAGAGAGGGAGACAGAGACAGAGAGAGGCGTGTGTTTGCTCTGAGTGAACAGAACTTTCATTGAAGATCAGAGTCAAATATCAGACAGACAGAACATCCTGGTATTTTAGCTCCCACCTCGTTTTCTGTCAGCAGAGGAAAGATTACGTTGCAGTTTTCTGACTGTTGGGTGAAACACCCAGATATCCCTCTTCACCCTCCACACTGCCTGTGTCCCAAATGGCGCCCTATTCCCTACATAGTGCACTACCCTATGGGCAAAAAGATAGGTTGTGCTGCTATCTTCATTGATCTGGCGAAAGCATTTGACACTTTAGACCAGGGTTCTTCAATTCCGGTCCTGGAGGGCCGAAACACCTCTGTTTTTCATCCTCTCCTTCTAAATCAGGGGCTAATTCAGACCTGGGACACCAGGTGAGTGCAATTAACTACCAGGTAGAAATAAAAAACAGAAGTGTTTCGGCCCTCCAGGACCGGAATTGAAGAACCCTGCTTTAGACCATTCCATTCTTGTGGGTCGACTAAACAGTATTGGTGTCTCTGAGCAGTCTCTGGCCTGGTTTGCTAATGACCTGTCTCATAGAGTGCAATGTGTTAAATTTCAACATCTGCTGTCTCAGCCCCTGCCTGTCGCTCAAACCTAGGACCCATGCGCTTCTCAATTTACATCAACAACATAGCTCAGGCAGTTGGAAGCTCTCTCATCCACTTCTATGCAAATTATACAGTCTGTGTTGAACATTCTACAGGAAAGCTTTCTTAGCTTCCAGCAGGCTTTCTCTGCCCTAACCTTGTTCTTAACACCTCTAAAACAAAGGTAATGTGGTTTGGTAGGAAGAATGTTGTCGTCGTCGTCGTCAAGCCCCCCCCGCCTGTGCAATCACTAGCTGTGGGGGTTTAGAGCTTGAGCTAGTCACCTCAAATAATTGGGAGTATGGCTAGACAGAACTTTGCCCTTCGCTAATCACATAACCAAGCTGCAGGCCAAGGTTCAATCTAGACTAGGTTTTATTTACTGCAATCACTCCTCCTTTACCCCAGCTTCCAAACTAACCTTGATTCAGATGTCCATCCTACCCATGTTAGATTACAAAGACGTAATTTACAGATCAGTAGGTAAGGGTGCACTTGAGCGGCTAGATGTTCTGTACCATTCGGCCATCAGATTTGCCACCAAAGCTCCTTTTAGAACGCGTCACTGTGCTTTGTATTCCTCTGTAAACAGGCCTTCTCTTTACAAGAGACGCAAAACCCACTGGTCGATGCTCATCTACAAATCCCTATTAGGCCTCACTCCCCCATACCTGAGATACCAACCCCTTATCCTCTACACACAGCACCCGTTCTGCCAGTCACATTCTGTTAAAGGTCCCCAAAGCAAACGTTCCTGGACCACACCTTTTTTCAGTTTGCTGCAGCTAGCGACTGGAACGATCTACAAAAATCCCTTAAACTAGAAAATGTTGTCTCTTTCCCAGCTTTCAGGGACTCGGACTTGGACATTTTCTCTGAGTTGTAGCTGTTATGCGAACCAAAAACTGTTGTTCATATTGTTTGGTGTCTGCCCATTCAAGTTTAACATTGTTGTCATCTATTCCCCACCAGGTTCCCTTGGATAGTTCCTCAAATAGATTGACACCTTGATAAACTCATTTCCTGATGATGTCTCACCACTCATCGTACTGGGCGACTTTAACCTCCCGACGCCGGAATTCAATTAATTTCTTTCCACCTCTTTCTTTCCACTCCTTTCCTCTTTTGACCTCACCTTTCTCAGTCACCTCCCACTCACAAGGCAGGCAATACGCTTGACCACATCTTCACTAGAGGCTGTTCACTTACTAATATCACTGCAACTCCCCTCCATATCTCGGATCACTACTTTGTTTCCTTTTCTCTCCATCTCTCCTCCAACCCTACCCACTCAGCCCCTACCCAGATGGTCATGCATCACCGCAATCTTCGCTCTCTCTCTCCCGCTACGCTCTCATCTTCTATCCTATCCTTTCTTCTTTCTGCTAAATCCTTCTCACTCCTGTCTCCTGATGCTGCCTCTTCGACTCTATTCCCTTCCCTTTCTGCATCCTTTGACTCTCACTGTTTCCTTTCCTCCTGGCCGGCCCAACCTTCCCCTTACTGTGTGCTAACAGAACAGGGCTACAAGCAGCTGAATGGAAATGGAGGAAAACTAAGCTTCCGGAGGACCTATCATCCTTCCACTCCCTCCTCTCTACCTTCTCTTCCTCTGTATCCGCTGCTAAAGCCACTTTCTATTAATCTAAATTTCAAGCTTTGCCTCCAACCCTGGGAAACTCTTCTCCACTTTCTCCTCCCTCCTTAATCCTCCACCTCCTTCCCCTCTCTCCTCCCTCTCTGCGGATGTCTTTGTCATCCACTTTGAAAAAAAGGTTGACGACATCCACTCCTCTTTCACTCAGCCGACTGAGTCCACTGGTCCCACTCACACATAACTACCCTACGCCTTGATCTCTTTTTCCCCTCTCTCTCCAGATGAAATCCTGCGACTAGTGATGTCCGGCCGCCCAACAACCTGCCCACTTGACCCCATCCCCTCCTCCCTTTTCCAGACGATGTCTACAGACCTTCTCCCATTCCTCACTTCCCTCATCAACTCATCCCTGACCGCTGGCTGCGTCCCCTCTGACTTCAAAATGGCCAGAGTCGCTCCCCTCCTCAAGAAACCAACATTCAACCCCTCTGACGTCAAAAAATACAGACCGGTATCCCTTCTTTGTTTTCTTTCCAAAACACTTGAGCGTGCTGTCTCTGACCAACTCTCTCGTTATCTCTCTCAGAGCGAACTTCTTGACCCTAACCAGTCAGGCTTCAAGGTGACTCACTCAACTGAGATTGCTCTCCTCTGTGTCACGGAGGCTCTCTGCTCTGCCAAAGCTGACTCTCTCTCCTCTTTTCTCATCCTCCTAGATCTATCCACTGCATTCGACACCGTGAACCATCAGATCCTATTCTCCAACCTCTCAGGGTTGAGCGTCTCAGGCTCTGCACACTCTTGGATTGCATCCTACCTAGCAGGTTGCTCCTACCAGGTGGAGTGGAGAGGATCTGCTGGTGGTGACTCACTACTGGTGTCCCCCAGGGCTTGGTTCTAGGCCCCTCCTCTTTTCTCTTTACACAAAGTCACTCAGCTCCGTCATATCCTCACATGGTCTCTCCTATCATTGCTATGAGGATGACACTCAACTACTTTTCTCCTTCCCCCTTCTGACACCCAGGTGGTGACACACATCTCTGTGTGCCTGGCAGACAACTCAGCTTTGATATCGGCCCACCACCTCAAGCTCAACCTCGACAAAACGGAGCTGCTCTTCCTCCCGGGAAAGGCCTGCCCGCTCCAAGACCTCTCCATCACAGTCACAACACAGTGTCCCCCTCCCAGAGTGACCTTGGTGTGACCAAGGACAACACCCTGTTGTTCTCTGCAAACATCGAAACACAGAGTATCTTAAATAACAATCACAGCACCTCTGACACCCCCCTACACACCCAGCCCCGCCCCCCAAAAATAATAATAAAAAAATAAAAATACACTTCTCTTTTCCCACTAGCACTAACTTTGCTGATAAATACCTTGTTGAGGGAAAATGTACTTCATACGATTGTGATGTGCTGTTGTCTCACCTAGCTATCTTAAGATTAATGCTCTAATTGTAAGTCGCTCTGGATAAGAGCATCTGCTAAATGACAAAAATGTGAATGTAATTAATGCTTGTACCATGTTGTGTTGTTGTCATAGGTCTCCCTTACCCTTATTTTACCAGCTAAATTGACTGACAACACATTTTCATTTACAGCAACGACCTTGGGAATAGTTACAGGGGAGAGGATGTTTCCACTGTCTGTCTGTCTCTCTGTCTGTCTCTCTGTCTGTCTATGTCTGTCTCTCTGTCTCTCTGTCTCTCTGTCTCTCTGTCTCTCTGTCTGTCTGTCTGTCTGTCTGTCTGTCTGTCTGTCTGTCTGTCTGTCTGTCTGTCTGTCTGTCTCTCTCTCTCTCTCTCTCTCTCTCTCTCTCTCTCTCTCTCTCTTCTCTGTCTGTCTGTCTGTCTGTCTGTCTGTCTGTCTGTCTGTCTGTCTGTCTGTCTGTCTGTCTGTCTGTCTGTCTGTCTGCCTGCCTGCTTGCCTGCCTGCCTGCCTGTCTGTCTGTCTGTCTGTCTGTCTGTCTGTCTGTCTGTCTGTCTCCCTGTCTGTCTCCCTGTCTCCCTGTCTCTCTTTCTGTCTGTCTCTGTCCGTCTCTCTCTCTCTGTCTGTCTGTCTGTCTGTCTCTCTGTGTCTCTCTCTCTCTCTCTCTCTCTCTCTCTCTGTCTGTCTGTCTGTCTGTCTCTCTTCTGTCTGTCCGTCTTGTGTCTCTCTCTCTCTCTCTCTCTCTCTCTCTCTCTCTCTCCTCTCTCTCTCTCTCTCTCTCTCTCTAAAATAAAACAAAAATACAAATTTGGCCCTGGTCAAAAGTAGTGCTTTATATATGGGAAAGGGAGCCATTTGGAAAGCACACTGGAATTATACTCCAACCTGGAGAGAAAGTCTTGATATCCTGTCTGTCTGGCATCAGCCAACATTTTCCATCCTTTTGGTTGACATAGTCCTCTTCAAAACTGCACCAGCATAAACAAAACATTTCAGTTGTATAACAATTAAATTAAACTAAACTTTACAGCATTTGAGTACTTTTACATTATGTTTATAACTTAAAATAAGTTCCACCGCATGGCGTGAGTGTTGTTTAGGCTAAAGGTTCAACATTGAATGGAGTTGTGATGATACCATGAGTAAAGATCATCTATAAGATTCCAGGCTGTATCACAACCGGCCGTGATTGGGAGTCCCATAGGGCGGCGCACAATTGGCCCAGCGTCGTCCGGGTTTGGCCGGTGTAGGCCGTCATTGTAAATAAGAATTTGTTCTTAACTGACTTGCCTAGTTAAATAAAGGTACAATAAAAAATTAATCAAATTAAAGTGACTGTATCTTATCTGCCAGATAATTTAATCAGCACAGGATGAGAAACCCAACTAGCCCCCACTTAGACACAACTTCAGGCCCTATTCAGTCAAAACCACCAGCCAGGTTTCTGGGATAGGTCAAACACAATGCACTCTCATGCATGTACTGTATAGTTTTAGTGAGCTAAACAATGTTTACAGTGTGAAAAAAATCTACCCTTATTGCATATTACAGTAAATTCAGACCTGCTTTCTAGCTAGGATGAAATAATATTGTTTGTTTTAAATCTGGATAATGAAGTTTACAAAGGTTAAATCAGTAAGGCTGGTCCGAATGGATCGTCACTTTCCATTCATCTAGTAAATGCATATAATTCACATCACTTCCAATCTCACTCATCAGCATAGCAGGTATCTATATGGTAGTGTCATAATGTTACCTCATTGCTGATTAACCTATGGGCTCAGTCGTGCAATACTTACTTTCCTTTCTTTCAACCAATGGGCATGAATCTAGGGAAGTATTTGTATGTCAACTCAAACCTTGTGTCTCCCACTTGGTGTTTTGCAGCAACAGTCTTCCAATGACCTTCCACCTCCCCACCACCACCAACTGAAGGCCTGTCATCGGAACCCCGTTCTCCCAGTGTGGGTTCGATGCCAGCTGCCCAGCATAGGACAACCTGTCATCAACATCTGGCTCTGAGGAGCATTCCTCGAAGACGAGGCCTATCCCCAAAATATTCAACAAAATTCCATATTGTATTCTGTCTCTGTTGTCATTCAGTTAAGCCTGTTCTCGATCTAGCTGGATTTCACTCTGATTTCAGTGAATATTCTGTATGCTAATGTAATTGCTTTTGCACTTTGATGAAAAACCTGGTTGTCAAACATAGAACGAGTGTTATGGGGCCATCACATTTCAATATCCCTTTTATAGAAAATTACAGCTGCTCTATGATTTTCTGTGAAAATGCTACCATCTAATAATACTTACAGAGATTTACAATAGCTCAACCTATCCGCTGACTTTTGTTGGTTACTATTTCTAGCCTTAATGCTAAATCATAAACAGAGCAGAAAACACAGTCGTGTTATTATGAAATCAGTCGTGTTATTATGAAATCAGTCGTGTTATTATGAAATCAGTCATGTTATTATGAAATCAGTCATGCTATTATGAAATCAGTCGTGTTATTATGAAATCAGTCGTGTTATTATGAAATCAGTTGTGTTATTATGAAATCAGTCGTGTTATTATGAAATCAGTTGTGTTATTATGAAATCAGTCATGTGATTATGAAATCAGTCAGCAGGTAGCTTAGTGGGTAAGAGTGTTGTGCCAGTAACCGAAAGGTCGCTGGTTCTAATCCCCGAGTTGACTAGGTGAAAAATCTGTCGATGTGCCCTTAAGCAAGATACTTAACCCTAATTGCTCCTGTAAGTCGCTCTGGATAAGAGCGTCTGTAAAATGTAATTATGAAATCATTAACCTTATGACAGTCACATTGGAGAAGAGGCTGTACATTGTTTTTGGTTATGTTATTTCCAAATCAATTTAGTTACCATTGCACTAAATGACAAAAAACAAAACAAGCTGTTGACCAAAAAGGTAGAAGGGTGACCGCTTTGTTGTTGTTTGAATCCCAGAATGTCAGTTTAATAACAGGGCCCAAAACGTGACTATTATCTGATATGAGTTTGGTGAAGAAAACAGTCCTGTGGAGTTGGGCTCTGTCCCAGAATGCCTTGCAGTACCTCATTAGCAAAATGACTATTAGCTGGGGTCATACACACACACACACACACACACACACACACACACACACACACAATCACACATACACACAGAGAATCACAAAAACACTATTAGCACGGGTCATTGTGGTCACTGGCGCTGTCTCCTTGGCAGAGCAGTCACGGTTGAGATGTCCAGGGCTTCATTGAGGAACTGGTACAAAAACAAAATGGTTACAGTTGGAAGTCAACAACTCTTATTATAATCCATGGTTGCGTCCCAAATGGCACCATATTCTTTATACGGTGCACTACTTTTGACCAGGGGCCTAAAGCGTTCCAGGGAATAGGCTGCCATTTGTGACGCAGACTATGTCAAACATTATTAATGTGCATAGTTACATTAGAGATCCTTGTAGTTTGTGGGGTTTGATGAAGGCAGAAACACGTCCATAACATGTGGTGGTTAAACTTTGACAACGTGCGCTGTCCATCTTCACAACAGTCAGATTACTCCTGCGCTACAGGACCCCCATAGACTCATTAACTTAATGCTAACGACTTTCGTTAGAGTTAGGGTTGCAAAATAAATTCCCTGTTTTTCCAGAAATCCAGGGTTGGAGGATTCAGGATGTCCTACTTATTCCCTCCTGAATCCGGGAATCCTCCAACCGGGATTTCGGGAAAACCAGGGAATTTATTGAAAGTTCCCGAAGTTCCTGAGAGAGAGGTGGATGTCATGTGGCCTCAGTATGTTGTAAATCTTCCTCTGTGTGGACTGTTGACAGGCAGGTACTTATGTTTCATAGAGCTAGGGGAGTAAAGCGAGAGACCTTCACGGCTTCATCACACTGAAGTGAGTTGTTAAAACAAACAACTCTGGGCCGGAAAAACTCAGGGGGAGGGAGGGAGAGAGAGAGAGAGAGAGAGAGAGAGAGAGAGAGAGAGAGAGAGAGAGAGAGAGAGAGAGAGAGAGAGAGAGAGAGAGAGAGAGAGAGAGAGAGAGAGAGAGAGAGAGAGAGAGAGTGCGTGCGAGCGTGTGTGCAAAACTCAGGGGGAGGGAGGGAGAGAGAGAGAGAGAGAGAGAGAGAGAGAGAGAGAGAGAGAGAGAGAGAGAGAGAGAGAGAGAGAGAGAGAGAGAGAGAGAGAGAGAGAGAGAGAGAGAGAGTGCGTGCGTGCGTGCGTGCGTGCGTGCGTGCGTGTGTGCATGCGCGGGTGTGCTCTGGTGCGTGCGGGTGTGTGGGTATGCATTCGTGCAGTGATTGGCTCTGTTTATTATCTATGCATAGTCACTTTACCTCTACCTACATGTACATATTACCTCAATTACCTTGACTAACCTGTGCCCCTGCACATTGACTCTGTACCGGTACCCCCTGTATATAACCTTGCTATTGTTATTTTACTGCTGCTCATTCATTATTCGTTATTTTTCTTATTTTTAACATATCTATTTTTTACTTAACACTTATTTTTCGTAAAACTGCATTGTTGGTTAAGGGCTTGTAAGTAAGCATTTCACTGTAAGGTCTACACCTGTTGTATTCGGTGCATGTGACAAATAACATTGGATTTGATTCGATTTGATATATTCTCTAGTGACACACACAACCCACAACAAATAAAGTAGAAGGATAATGAAGTGTGAGTGATTAATGTCTGTGGAGAGACCAAACATTAGCTTCCATTTTGTCTGGATGACAGCCACAACAATCATTCCATGACCCTGTGGACATGCTGACTTGACCTTCAATAGATCCTGGACTATAGACAGCGTGCTTTATCGTTGAAATGTATCTGTACACTATCTGTGTTGTTCTGAACAGATTGGTTGTTTGATTTTTGTGTGCATGGACAATTGCTCAAATGGCTCCTAGGTGAAGTGTCCCCTAGGTACAAATCTAGGGTCAGCTTCCCCTCCTATTTTTACATTTAGGTCATTTAGAAGATGCTCTTATCCAGAGCAACTTACAGTAATGAGTGCATTTTTCGTACTTTTTCATACTGGTCCCCCGAATCCTAATCTTAAACATTAGTGGAGAAAATAGAAAACTGACCCAAGATCAGTGCCTAGGGGCAACGTCACCCTACTCCGCTCTAAGGCATGAACAACTGTGAAGTAACAAAGGTAGATCTAGGAGCACACGTCTCACTCCACAGAGTAAAGAATCATGTACATCTCCTTCCCTGTGGGCATACAAAGTAAAAAAAAACAAAAAAAGAAGGTATGGAATTGCATCAAAGATGGTGGATTACAGTTGGCATTCACATATAACGGGGCGGCAGGTAGCCTAGCGGTTAGAGCGTTGGGCCAGTAACCGAAAGGTCGCTGGTTTGAATATCCAAGGTGAAAAATCTCTCAACGTGCCCTTGAGCAAGGCACTTAACTGTAATTTGCTCCAGGGGTGATGTACTACTATGGCTGACACTATAAAAAAAAAACTTTTCACTGCACCTATCCGGTGTATTTGACAATAAAACATGTTTTTGTTTTTTTATCATGGGCTGCGTTCCAAATGGCACCCTATTCCACATAGTGCACTACTTTTGACCATATAGTGCACTACTTTTGACCATATAGTGCACTAATTTTGACCATATAGTGCACTACTCGCTCAGCCCAGTCAAAGCTATTCGCTGCTCTGGCACACCAATGGTGGAACAAGCTCCCCCACGACGCCAGGACAGCAGAGTCACTGACCACCTTCCGGAGGCACTTGAAACCCTACCTCTTTAAGGAATACCTGGAATAGTATAAAAGTCATCCTTCTACCCAGCCCAGGACCTCCACATGAAATCAAATCAAATCACATTTTATTTACCACATGTGCCAAATACAACAAGTGTAGACCTTACAGTGAAATGCTTACTTACAAGCCCTTAACCAACAATGCAGTTTTAAGAAAAATAAATGTTAAGTAAAAAAAAGATGAGTGAAAAATAAAAATAAATTATAGAGCAGCAGTAAAATAAAATAACAGTAGGGAGTCAATGTGCGGGGGCATAGGTTAGACAATGCTGATCGTCTGAGACCAGCCACCCAGACAGCTGATGAAACTGAGGAGTATTTCTGTCTGTAATTAAGCTCTTTTGTGGGGTAAAACCTGCGCCCCTGCCCAGTCATGTGAAATCCATATATACAGTTGAAGTCGGAAGTTTACATACACCTTAGCCAAATACATTTAAACTCAGTTTTTCACAATTCCTGACATTTAATCCTAGTAAAGATTCCCTGTTTTAGGTCAGTTAGTATCACCATGTCAGAATAATAGTAGAGAGAATAATTTATTTCAGCTTTGATTTCTTTCATCACATTCCCAGTGGGTCAGAAGTTTACATACACTCAAATAGTATTTGGTAGCATTGCCTTTAAATTGTTTAACTTAGGTGAAACGTTTCGGGTAGCATTCCACAAGCTTCCCACAATAAGTTGGGTGAATTTTGGCCCATTCCTCCTGACAGAGCTGGTGTAACTGAGTCCGGTTTGTAGGCCTCCTTGCTCGCACACACTTTTTCAGTTCTGCCCAAACCAGATGGGATGGCGTATCGCTGCAGAATACTGTGGTAGCCATGCTGGTTAAGTGTGCCTTGAATTCTAAATAAATCACAGACAGTGTCACCAGCAAAGAACCCCCACACAATAACACCTCCTCCTCCATGCTTCACGGTGGGAACTACACATGCGGAGATCATACTACAGCGACTGAAATGACTGCCACACTTAACAAAGAGTTGCAGTTAGATTCAGAGTGGGTGGCAAGGAATAAGTTAGTCCTAAATATTTCTAAAACTAAAAGCATTGTATTTGGAACAAATAATTCACTAAACTCCAAACATCAACTAAATCTTGTAATAAATAATGTGGAGATTGAGCAAGTTGAGGTGACTAAACTGCTTGGAGTAACCCTGGATTGTAAACTGTCATGGACTTAGGAAAATTGCAATTTGCTCAAAACAGGGCAGTATGGCTGGCCCTTGGATGTACACAGAGAGCAAACAATAATGATATGCATGTCAATCTCTCCTGGCTCAAAGTGGAGGAGAGATTGACTTCATCACTGCTTGTGATTATGAGAGGCGTTGACATGTTTAAAGCACCGAGCTGTCTGTTTGAACAACTGGCACACAGCTCAGACACCCATGCATACCCCACAAGACATGCCACCAGAGGTCTCTTCACATTCCCCAAGTCCAGAACAGACTATGGGAGGCGCACAGTACTACATAGAGCCATGACTACATGGAACTCTATTCCACATCAGGTAACTGATGCAAGCAGTAGAATCAGATTTAAAAAACAGATAAAAATACATCTTATGGAACAGCGGGGACTGTGAAGCAACACAAACATAGGCACAGAGACATGCATACACACACATAATAACATACGCTCTATACACACACGTAGACATGGATTTTGTGTTGTAGATATGTGGTAGTAGAGTAGGGGCCTGAGGGCACACACTTAGTGTGTTGTGAAATCTGTTATGAATGTATTGTAATGTTTTTTAAATGTATAACTGGCTTAATTTTGTTGGACCCCAGGAAGAATGGGGATCCATAATAAATACAAATACAAATCCGTTCACCCACACTGCGTCTCACAAAGACACGGCGGTTGGAACCAAAAATCTCCAATTTGGACTCCAGACCAAAGGACGAATTTCCACCGGTCTTATGTCCATTGCTCGTATGTCTTGACCCAAGCAAGTCTCTTCTTCTTATTGGTGTCCTTTAGTAGTGGTTTCTTTGCAGCAATTCAACCATGAAGGCCTGATTCACACAGTCTCCTCTGAACAGTTGATGTTGAGATGTGTCTGTTACTTGAACTCTGTCAAGCATTTATTTGGGCTGCAATTTCTGACGCTGGTAACTCTAATGAACTTATTTTCTGCAGCAGAGGTAACTCTGGGTCTTCCTTTCCTGTGGCGGTCCTCATTAGAGGCAGTTTCATCAAATTGCTTGATGGTTTTTGCAACTGCACTTGAAGAAACTTTCAAAGTTCTTGAAATTTTCTGGCTTGACTGACCTTCATGTCTTAAAGTAATGATGGACTGTCGTTTCTCTTTGCTTATTTGACCTGTTCTTGTCATGATATGGTCTTGGTCTTTTACAAAATAGGGCTATCTTCTGTATACCCCCCTACACAACTGATTGGCTCAAACGCATTAAGAAGGAAAGAAATTCCACAAATTAACTTTTAAGAAGGCACACCTGTTAATTGAAATGCATTCCAGGTGACTACCTCATGAAGCTGGTTGAGAGAATGCCAAGAGTGTGCAAAGCTGTCATCAAGGCAAAGGTGGCGACTTTGAAGAAACTCAAATATAAAATATATTTTGATTTGTTTAACACTTTTTTGGTTACTACATGATTCCATATGTGTTATTTCATAGTTTTGATGTCTTCACTACTATTGTACAATGTAGAAAATAGTAAAAATAAAGAAAAACCCTTGAATGAGTGGGTGTGTCCAAACTTATGACTGGTACTGTATATATACCACTATATATATTATATTATATTAGGGCCTAATGAATGTACTTCAATTGACTGATTTCCTTATATGAACTGTAACTCAGTAAAATCTTTTAAATTGTTGCATGTTATATTTATATTTGTGTTCAGTATAGATGTCCTAGCCTACCTCTTTCAGGTAATAAATTCAACGCAGTGTTAGCCTTATATTTATCTAATTAATGATGGGTTATGCATAACAAGCGTCTAACTTATAGCCTCTGTCTCTTGCTCACGCACCTGTGCTCCGCTGGCCTCTCCTTAAAAAACGCTCCTTAGCTCTTGGAGTCCCATGCAGGAAAAGCTAGACTAGAATAGCATGCTAGGCATCATTTCCTTTTAGCATTTCTTATACCAATAGACCATTCGAAGAGGGACGCGAGCTCTTGTTTGCTGAATGTTAAATACAGCAGCCAATAGAACTCACGGTAGTTTGAAAGAAGAGCGAATGCGCGATGGCGGAAGGCCATAGCAGTTATTTATTCAGACCCATAACCATTCAATCTTCCTGAAGTGAAGTGAAAGCCTTCTGCATCTAATTCTAGTCCTATGTTATTCAAGTTTGTCATTAGAATGATGAAGATAAGGACAACGCAACTTATTTCATTTAACTGTTGAAAGTGAGGAAGGAATGAAGCAACACTAGAGAGAGAAAGAGGAGGTAGGATAATAACATTAGGGGAAATATTATGAAAGGTCTATTTGTGTCAGCCTACTAATTATACAAATAGGCCCTATTATATTTCAAAATTATTATCAAATTTGCTAGCTTATACTTGTAACTTTGTAGGCTGCATGTGCCTGCACCAGAATGTTCTCTCCCTGCTTTATCATGGTTTGATCGATGTGCGTAATTCCAGTCCATATAATACAGCATAATACAGGACAGTACAGTAATACAGTTCACACTCATAAAATGTATTTAATGTAAGGCTCACAAAATGTATTTAATGTAGGGTTCATAAAATGTATTTAATGTAGGGTTCATAAAATGTATTTAATGTAAGGCTCATAAAATGTATTTAATGTAGGTTCATAAAATGTATTTAATGTAGGGTTCATAAAATGTATTTAATGTAAGGCTCATAAAATGTATTTAATGTAGGTTCATAAAATGTATTTAATGTAGGGTTCATAAAATGTATTTAATGTAGGGTTCATAAAATGTATTTAATGTAGGGTTCATAAAATGTATTTAATGTAAGGCTCATAAAATGTATTTAATGTAAGGCTCATAAAATGTATTTAATGTAGGGTTCATAAAATGTATTTAATGTAGGGTTCATAAAATGTATTTAATGTAGGGTTCATAAAATGTATTTAATGTAGGGCTCATAAAATGTATTTAATGTAGGGCTCATAAAATGTATTTAATGTAGGGTTCATAAAATGTATTTAATGTAGGGTTCATAAAATGTATTTAATGTAGGGCTCATAAAATGTATTTAATGTAAGGCTCATAAAATGTATTTAATGTAGGGTTCATAAAATGTATTTAATGTAGGGCTCATAAAATGTATTTAATGTAGGGTTCATAAAATGTATTTAATGTAGGGTTCATAAAATGTATTTAATGTAGGGCTCATAAAATGTATTTAATGTAAGGCTCATAAAATCTATTTAATGTAGGGTTCATAAAATGTATTTAATGTAGGGTTCATAAAATGTATTTAATGTAGGGTTCATAAAATGTATTTAATATAGGGTTCATAAAATGTATTTAATATAGGGCTCATCAGGCTCATCAGGCTTGAATTTTCGATCAAAGCTCTAATCAAATCCAGACATGGGCCTGCTTACACACTTTACAATGCTTTTGGATGACACTTACGGTTTTGGCGGGAAATACCGGGTTACCAGGGAGAAAAGTGATTTATTCTTGGGATGGAACATTTGTAAAATACCGGGAAAATATTCAATCCTACACAGTAATGAACAAAAAAAATTATCTGTCTATATTTGGCACAATCTGGATATCATCATGACAAGCCATTAACATTAACACACGTAACATGTTTTAATCCCTCTAAAAATCTCTAATCTTGAGTAAGCTCTTTGAAATATGTCATATGGCGCATCATCTGTAGAAATCTGTCTCAGGTTCTGCTTTTGGGTTAACGTTCAGTAACCAGTTCCCACTAGCATAGCTGGCAGGGTTGTCTACACCACAGGAGGACGGCTCATAATACTGTCTGGAATGGAGTAAGTGGAATGGTACCAACCACATGGAAACCATGTTTTAGATGGGTTTGATACCATTCCATTGATTCCGTTCCAGGCATTACTATGAGCAGGAGCTAATTTAAGGTGCCACCGGCCGCCGTGGTCTATACAGAAATAGCCCACCATTTTACAGAGCTATATTAAAAAATAAATTTTTCAGAGTATTCCCTATGATCACTTCTAGTCTGTGACCCAAATGGCACCCAAATTACCAACGTAGTGCACTACTTTTGACCAGGGCCATAGGGGGTAGCATTGTGAATGACACCCCTTGTCGGCAGATTTACACAACTAATAAATCGGAAGCAGCAGCACAGCCTCACTGGAGGGGAGCACACCTCACCTCACCTCACCTCACCTCACCTCACCTCACCTCACCACACCACACCACACCACACCTCACCACACCACACCACACCTCACCACACCACACCACACCTCACCACACCACACCTCACCACACCACACCACACCACACCTCACCACACCACACCACACCTCACCACACCACACCACACCTCACCACACCACACCTCACCACACCACACCACACCTCACCACACCACACCACACCACACCACACCACACCTTACCACACCACACCACACCTCACCTCACCACACCTCACCACACCACATCACACCACATCACACCTCACCACACCACACCTCACCACACCACACCACACCTCACCACACCACACCACACCACACCACACCTCACCACACCACACCTCACCACACCACACCTCACCACACCACACCTCACCACACCACACCACACCTCACCACACCACACCACACCACACCACACCACACCACACCTTACCACACCACACCACACCTCACCTCACCACACCTCACCACACCACATCACACCACATCACACCTCACCACACCACACCACACCTCACCACACCACATCACACCACACCTTACCTTACCACACCACATCACACCACACCACACCTCACCACACCTCACCACACCTCACCACACCAAACCTCACCACACCTTACCACACCACACCACATCACACCACACCACACCTCACCACACCTCACCACACCACATCACACCACACCACACCACACCTCACCACACCACACCACACCTCACCTTACCACACCACATCACACCTTACCACACCACACCTCACCACACCACACCACATCACACCACACCTCACCACACCTCACCTCACCACACCTCACCACATCACACCTTACCACACCACACCTCACCACACCACACCACATCACACCACACCTCACCACACCACACCTCACCACACCTCACCACACCACACCTCACCTCACCACACCTCACCTCACCACACCACACCTCACCTCACCAAACCTCACCACACCACACCACACCTCACCACACCTCACCACACCACACCTCACCTCACCTCATCACACCTCACCTCACCACACCTCAACACATCTCACCACACCTCACCACACCACACCTCACCACACCACACAACACATACAACGTCACCACAACACACAAAGTCACCACACCTCACCACACACAACATCACCAAATCACACCACACCTCACCACACCACACACGTCACCACCCCACACAACATCACCACAACACCCCACACCACGTCACCACGTCACCACACCACACACAACGTCACCATATAAGGGTTCTGGCATGGCACTAGCCCTCTTCTCGTTAGAGGAATGTGCCAAGCCAATTCCACAACACGTCTGTGAACACAATGAGATCACTGCTGCAGCCTGCAGTGCTAGGAGGTCACATACATAATGGTGGTCTGAGGGTGCGTCATGAATGGCACCCTATTCACTGTATTGTGCACTGCTTTTAACTAGGGCCCATAACACCAAAGAGGGAATAGGGTGCCATTTGGGATGCAACCAAGATAAGAAGAATGCACTCGGACATAACAGTCTCTTGACTTGTCTCTGTATGTTATGATGAAGTGAAGCGGAAGTGTAATGAGAGAAGAGCTCTCTCTCTATCTCTCTATCTATCTCTCTCTCTCTCTCTCTCTCTCTCTCTCTCTCTCTCTCTCTCTCTCTCTCTCTCTCTCTCTCTCTCTCTCTCTCTCTCTCTCTCTCTCTCTCTCTCTCTCTATCTCTCTCTCTCTCTCTCTCTCTCTCTCTATCTCTCTCTCTCTCTCTCTCTCTCTCTCTCTCTCTCTCTCTCTCTCTCTCTCTCTCTCTCTCTCTCTCTCTCTCTTCCTCTCTCTCTCTCTCTCTCTCTCTCTCTCTCTCTCTCTCTCTCTCTCTCTCTCTCTCTCTCTCTCTCTCTCTCTCTCTCTCTCTCTCTCTCTCTCTCCCCACATGTGCCTTTCCGAACCCTGTAAAACCAGGCCTTGGGGGCTGGCAAGAGCTGAGAAGGAAGGGGCTTGAGAAGGGGCGTGGGGGGGCGGGGCAGTATGTTGTAAATCTTCCTCAGTGTGGACTGTTGACAGGCAGGTTTCACAGAGCTAGGAGAGTAAAGCGAGAGTCCTTCACACCTTCATCATATTGAAGTGAGTTTGTAAATCAAACAACTCTGGGCCCGAAATAACTCAGGGAGAGAGAGCGCGAGAGAGAGAGCGGGTATGTGTTCGTGCTGGGATTGGGCTATATATATATTCTCTAGTGACACACACAACCCACAACAAATAAAGTACAAGGATACTGATGTGTGAGTGATTAATGTCTGTGGACAGACCAAACATTAGCTTCCATTTTGTCTGGATGACAGCCACAACAATCATTCCATGACCCTGTGGACATGCTGACTTGACCTTCAATAGATCCTGGACTATAGACAGCATGCTTTATGTTTGAAATGTATCTGTACACTATCTGTGTTGTTCTGAACAGATTGATTGTTAGATTTTTGCGTGCATGGACAATTGCTCAAATGGCTCCAAGGTGAAGTGTCCCCTAGGTACAAATCTAGGGTCAGCTTCCCCTCCTATTTTTACATTTAGGTAATTTAGCAGACGCTCTTATCCAGAGCAACTTACAGTAATGAGTGCATTTATCATACTTTTTCATACTGGTCCCCCGAATCCTAATCTTAAACATTAGTGGAGAAAATAGAAAACTGACCCAAGATCAGTGCCTAGGGGCAACGTCACCCTACTCCGCTCTAAGGCATGAACAACTATGAAGTAACAAAGGTAGATCTAGGAGCACACGTCTCACTCCACATAGTAAAGAATCATGTACATCTCCTTCCCTGTGGGCATACATCATTTTAAAAAAAGTCTAAAGTATGGAATTGCATCAAAGATGGTGGATTACAGTTGGCATTCACATATAACGGGGCGGCAGGTAGCCTAGCGGTTAGAGCGTTGGGCCAGTAACCGAAAGGTCGCTGGTTTGAATATCTCAGCGAAACAAGGTGAAAATCTGTCAATGTGCCCTTGAGCAAGGCACTTAATCATAATTTGCTCCAGGGGCGACATACTACTATGGCTGACACTGTAAAAAAAAGTAATAATAATAATTTAACTGCACCTATCCGGTGTATGTGACAATAAAACATATTTATTTTTATCACGGGGTGCATTCCAAATGGCACCCTATTCCCTATAGTGCACTACTTTTGACGTGGGATCAAAAGTAGTGCACTATATTTTGGGACGCAGACCAAGTCTAAGGTCTTGAATTGCATCAATGATGGTGGATTTCATTTGGCCTTCACAGATATTAGTGAACTGTATTTTACATTTACGTCATTTAGCAGATGCTCTTATCCAGAGCGACTTACAAATTGGTGCATTCAACTTATGATAGCCAGTGGGACAACCACTTTATTTTTGTATATATTTTTGTAAAAAAAATTTAATGGGGGGTGGGGGAGGGGGTAGAAGGATTACTTTTATACTATTCCAGGTATTCCTTAAAGAGGTAGGGTTTCAAGTGTATCACAGTATTGAGCCAAAAAACTATCTGTCTATATTTGTCACAATCTGGACATCATGACAATCCATTAACATTAATACACATAACATGTTTTACTCCCTCTAAAAATCTCAGATCTCGTGTAAGCTCTTTGAAATATGTCATACGGCACATCGTCTGTAGAAATCTGTCTCAGGTTCATCTTTTGGGTTAACATTCAGCAACCAGTTTCTACTAACATAGTTGCATTTAAAAAATGTATTATTAACCCATCCTCTTAGGAGGGACACATATATTTTTTGTTTTTTTTTACAGCTTTTCTGTTACATATACATACATTTTACATATACATTTTACATGTACATTTTATATATACATTTTACATACACATTTTGCATACACATTTTACATACATGGTACCTTTACATACAGTAATCACATAACAGCAATACATTACTGTGTAGCTCAGTTGGTAAAGCATGGCGCTTGCAACGCCAGGGTTGTGGGTTCGTTTATAATAATAATAATAAGAATATGCCATTTAGCAGACGCTTTTATCCAAAGCGACTTACAGTCATGTGTGCATACATTTTTACGTATGGGTGGTGCCGGGGATCGAACCCACTACCTTGGCGTTACAAGCGCCATGCTCTACCAATTGAGCTACAGAGGACCACGTTTCCCACGGGGGGCCAGTATGAAAATGGATGCACTCACTAACTGTAAGTCGCTCTGGATAAGAGCATCTGCTAAATTACTAAAATGTTAAATAAGCTCTTCAATCCCACCCCTCAGCACTCTCAGCCCAACCCACCTATCACCATAGACCACCCTTGTTTGGTTTCCATGTGCCATATATTTTTCAATTGTGCTGTGATATTTTACATACATTTTGAACCTTTCTAATCGTATAGTATCCACAGATAGTGAGCTAAAGATGAAAACTTTACCTACGAGTATTATTATATTATTTATTGACTGACTATGGCAAAGGTTCATTTTAAGTGAATGTTGTGATTTTTTAACTCTTCCTGAACCTGTGACCAGAAACAAGCTACGTATGGGGCAATACCAGAATAAATGATCTAGTGATTCTGTCTCTTCGCAGCGAAATCTACAGAGCTGAGATTGTTGTATGCCCCATATACAGTGCATTTGGATATGCTTAACACCCCGGCCGTCCTGCAATCTAAATTAGATGCCCTCAATCTCACACAAATTATCAAGGAACCTACCAGGTACAACCCTAAATCCGTAAACATGGGCACCCTCATAGATATCATCCTGACTAATTTACCCTCTAAATAAACCTCCGCTGTCTTCAACCAGGATCTCAGCGATCACTGCCTCATTGCCTGCGTCCGCAATGGGTCTGCGGTCAAACGACCACCCCTCATCACTGTCAAACGCTCCCTAAAACACTTTAGCGAGCAGGCCTTTCTAATTGACCTGGCCCGGGTATCCTGGATGGATATTGACCTCATTCCGTCAGTAGAGGATGCCTGGTTGTTCTTTAAAAGTGCTTTCCTCTCCATCTTAAATAAGCATGCCCCCATTCAAAAATTGCAGAACTAAGAACAGATATAGCCCCTGGTTCACCCCAGACTTGACTGGCCTTGACCAGCACAAAGACATCCTGTGGCGTACTGCATTAGCATCGAATAGCCCCCGTGATATGCAACTTTTCAGGGAAGTCAGGAATCAATATACACAATCAGTTAGGAAAGCAAAGGCTAGCTTTTTCAAACAGAAATTTGCATCCTGTAGCACTAACTCCAAAAAGTTTTGGGACACTGTAAAGTCCATGGAGAATAAGAGCACCTCCTCCCAGCTGCCCACTGCACTGAGGCTAGGAAACACTGTCACCACCGATAAATCTACGATAATTGAGAATTTCAACAAGCATTTTGCTACGGCTGGCCATGCTTTCCACCTGGCTACCCCTACCCCGGCCAACAGCTCTGCACCCTCCACTGCAACTTGCCCATGCCACGCTCAAGGTCCTAAACGATATTATAACCGCGATCGATAAAAGACAGTAATTTGCAGCCGTCTTCATCAACCTGGCCAAGGCATTCGACTCTGTCAATCACTGCATTCTTATTGGCAGACTAAATAGCCTCGGTTTCTCAAATGACTCCCTCGCCTGGTTCACCAACTACTTCTCAGATAAAGTTCAATGTGTCAAATCGGAGGGCCTGTTGTCTGGACCTCTGGCAGTCTCTATGGGGGTGCCACAGGGTTCCATTCTCGGGCCGACTCTATTCTCTGTGTATATCAATGATGTCGCTCTTGCTGCTGGTGACTCTCAGATCCACCTCTACGCAGACGACACCATTATGTATACATCTGGCCCGTCATAGGACGCTGTGTTAACAAACCTCCAAACGAGCTTCAATGCCATACAACACTCCTTCCGTTGCCTCCAACTACTCTTAAACGCAAGTAAAACTAAATGCATGCTCTTCAATCGAACGCTGCTTGCACCCGCCCACCCGACTAGAATCAATACTCTCGGCGGGTCTGACTTAGAATATGTGGACAACTACAAATACCTAGGTGTCTTGTTAGACTGTAAACTCTCCTTCCAGACTCACATTAAGCATCTCCAATCCAAAGTTCAATCTAGAAAGGCTTCCTATTTCGCAACAAAGCCTCCTTCACTCATGCTGCCAAACATGCCCTCGTAAAACTGACTATCTTACCGATCCTTGACTTCGGCGATTGGATGTAGTCTATCACAGTGCCATCCATTTTGTCACCAAAGCCCCATATACTACCCACCATTGTGACCTGTACGCTCTCGTTGGCTGGCCCTCACTACATATTCGTCGCCAAACCCACTGGCTCCAGGTCATCTATAAATCACTGCTAGGCAAATCCCTGCCTTATCTTAGCTCATTGGTCACCATAGCAACACCCACCCGTAGTATGCGCTCCAGCAGGTATATCTCACTGGTCATCCCCAATGCCAACACCTCCTTTGGCTGCCATTCCTTCCAGTTCTCTGCTGCTAATGACTGGAACGAACTGCAAAAATCTCTGAAGCTGGAGACTCTTATCTCCCTCACTAACTTTAAGCATCAGTTGTCAGAGCACCTTACCGATCACTGTACCTGTACACAGCCCATCTGTAATTAGCCCACCGAACTACCTCATCCCCATATTGTTATTTATTTTGCTCATTTGCACCCCAGTATCTCTATTTGCACATCATCTTCTGCACATCTATCATTCCAGTATTGATACTAAATTGTAATTATTTTGCGCTATGGCCTATTTATTGCCTTACCTCCATAACTTACTACATTTGCACACACTGTATATAGATTTTCTATTGTGTTATTGACTGTATGTTTTGTTTATTCCATATGTAACTCTGTGTTGTTGTTGTTTTTATCGCACTGCTTTGCTTTATATTGGCCAGGTCGCAGTTGTAAATGAGAACTTGTTCTCAACTGGCTTACCTTGTTAAATTAAGGTGAAATAAAAAAATTGGAAAGTATTCAGACCCCTTGACATTTTGTTACGTTACAGCATGGTTCTTCAATTCCGGTCCTGGAGGGCCGAAACACCTGTTTTTCATCCTCTCCTTCTAATCAGTGGTTAATTCAGACCTGGGACACCAGGTGAGTGCAATTAACTACCAGGTAGAAATAAAAAACAGAAGTGTTTCGGGCCTCCAGGACCGGAATTGAAGAACCCTGCGTTACAGCCTTATTCTAAAATGGATTAAATAAAGAAGAATCCTCATCAATCTACACACAATACCTCATAATGACAAAGCGAAAACAGGTTTTTTAGAATTTTTTGCAAATTTATAAAACATTACAAACATAAATACTTTATTTACATAAGTATTCAGACCCTTTGCTATGAGACTCGATATTGAGCTCAGGTGCATCCTGTTTCCATTGATCATCATTGTGATGTTTCTACAACTTGATTGGAGTCCACCTGTGGTAAATTCAATTGATTGGACATGATTTGGAAAGGCACACACTTGGCTATATAAGGTCCCACAGTTGACAGTGCATGTCAGAGCAAAAACCAAGCCATGTGGTCGAAAGAATTGTCCGTAGAGCTCCAAGACAGGATTGTGTCGAGGCACAGATCTGGGGAAGGGTACCAAAAAATATCTGCAGCATTGAAGGTCCCCAAGAACACAGTGGCCTCCATCATTCATAAATGGAAGAAGTTTGGAACCACTAAGACTATTCCTAGAGCTGGCCGCCTGGCCAAACTGAGCAATCGGGGGAGAAGTGCCTTGGTCAGGGAGGTGACCAAGAATCCGATGGTCACTCTGACAGAGCTCCAGAATTCCTCTGTGGAGATGGGAGAACCTTCCAGAAGGACAACCATCTCTACAGCACTCCACCAATCATGCCTTTATGTTAGAGTTGCCAGACGGAAGCCACTCCTCAGTAAAAGGCACATGAAAGCCCAAAAATAGCTGTGCAGCGACGCTCCCCATCCAACCTGACAGAGCTTGAGAGAGTCTGCAGAGAAGAATGGGAGAAACTCCCCAAATACAGGTGTGCCAAGCTTGTAGCTTCATACCCAAGAAGACTCGAGGCTGTAATCGCTGCCAAAGGTGCTCCAACAAAGTACTGAGTAAAGGGTCTGAATATTTATGTAAATGTGATTTTTAATTTCTTAATTTTTAATAAATGTGCAAACATTTCTAAAAACCTGTTTTGGCTTTGTCACTATGGGGTATTGTGTGTAGATTGATGAGGGGGGGAAAAACAATGTAATACATTTTAGAATAAGGCTCTAAAGTAACTAAATGTGGAAAAAGTAAAGGGGTCTGAATACTTTCCGAATGCATTCTGTTGGTGGCAAGAATTTTGTATAATTTAAATTCAACAACTCGAAGTGTTGAATCAAGTGTTGTTTTTAGTATCAGTTCATAAGCCATGTTGCCATGGAATCGGTACATCGAAAATCTCTTCCCATTTATGTTGCAGCCTGTCTGGTGCAGCTGGCAACATTTTCGTCCTCAAATGAAACTGGTATATTTTTCTATCTATGCTAGTTATTTTCAGCTAAATTGTATCTTTAATATTATGGCAGAGAAACAAGTTCCCTTACCTTCTCCCTCTTCCACTTGCCTCCTCCATTTTTGTGGTAATGCTGCAATCAGTTGGTTATAAGTTAGGATTGAGCAGACATTCCCATATATTTTCGATTGCTGCATATGTTACATAACTCCACCGTTTCTATTCATAATAACATGAATAAATATACTACAGTTTTTAAACAGTTTTTCCATAAATAATGTTTTTTTTTTTATTAATCAGTATATTTGAGTTTAACCATAATATTTGTTGTAATGTTTGTTCTATCTTTTCTGAAGGATAAAACTGAAATTGTAACCAGCTTTGTATGGCTTATTTAAGAAAGGGCAATATTTTAAACAAAATTTCATTTTCAATTAGTAAAAAATGAGGAGTTAATATGTATAAAGGCAAAAAGGGCATTTTTGAACAAAGGATGAGCCTTTCTTAATAATCTTCCATCAATGTAATTGTCTGTATCAATTCCAATCCCCCATATGTTTTTTTTCTCGCATATATATATATACATTCACATACATATACACATATATACATATAAATACATATACATACATATATCCTTAAAATATATTTATTTCCCTTTATTACTTTCCAACCCCACCACCCATCCCCTAATTGGCGTAAACTAGTGAACAACAACGCTTTGGCCTCTACTTCCAGCTTATACATACTATATACATTTTATGGACACAGTCAATTTTACAATAAATCTATTTTGTTTGTTTGTTTTTACTCCTGAACTTCCTCTACCCTCAACCTCTCCGATCATTTTCATGATGTCCATCCGGTTTGCTTCTATATGCCATATCTTTCTAACTGTGTTCTTTCACAAAAGCTCTCAACCTATAGCCTATATACTTATTATGGACACAGTATGCTTTACATTAGTTATCTTGTTGTTATTAGTTGTTGTTAGTTGTTATTAGTCCCATCCTTCAGCTCCATTCAACACCTACAATCTATCTCTTAACACCATCCATATTGGATTTCTATTTGCCATATATTTTTCAACTGTTCTGTGATGTTTCACAAAAGTTCTGAACACTTCTATTCTCATTGTTTCTACAGATTGTAAATTGAAAATATTTTTTTTTGCTAAAAGTATTATTATATTATTGATTGATTGACTATGACTTTTCAGATCATCCAGTAGTGTGACTCCCGAGTGGCGCAGTGGTCTAAGGCACTGCATCGCAGTGCTAGCTGTGCCACTAGAGATCCTGGTTCGAATCCAGGCTCTGTCGTAGCCGGCCGCAACCGGGAGACCAATGGGCGGCGCACAATTGGCCCAGCGTCGTCTAGGTTAGGGGAGGGAATGGCCGGCAGGGAGGTAGCTCAGTTGTTAGAGCATGGCGTTTGCAACGCCAGGGTTGTGGGTTCGATTCCCACGGGGGGCCAGTATAAAAATATGCACTAACTGTAAGTCGCTCTGGATAAGAGCGTCTGCTAAATGACGTAAATGTAAATGTAGTGCTATCTGCAGAGTTAGCTCCATGTAAATATTGCAATCCTTCAGCCATTCCTGGACCTGTGACCAAAAACAAGCTACAAATGAACAGTACCAAATCAAAGGATCTAATGATTCTGTATCTTCGCAGCAAAATCTGCAGAGCTGGGAAGAGTGTATCCCCCGTTTAAATAACATTCTATTGGTAGCAAAACATTTATATAATAATTTAAATTGAAAAATTCTAAATTTTGAATCCGGCGTCGTTTTGCATATCAGTTCATAAACAATATTCCATGGAATCGGTATGTCAAAAATCTCTTCCCAACTATTTTGCAATCTATATGGGATGGCTGTCAATCCTTTTGTCCTTAAATGAAACTGGTATACTTTTTTATTTATCACAATTTTCTTTAACCAATTATGGTCTTTAATGCAGGGCCGACAGACAAGTTCCTTACTTTTTCCCCCTTCCACTTTCCTCTTCCATTTTTGCGGTAATGCTGCAATTATTTGGTTGTAATTTTGGGTAGAGCAGACATTTCCATATGTTTTTGTAAGCTGCATGTGCGACATGACTCCACCAGTCCTACCGATGATATCATTTACGAAGATTATACCTTTTTTTTTTTTAAATTGTCAAAAGATTATGTTTTTTTTTATCAATTAGTATATTTGAGTTTAACCACAATATTTGTTGCATTATTTGTTCTGTTGTTTCTGGAGGATTAGATTGAAATTGCAACCAACTTTCTATGGCTTGTTTCAGAAATGGTTATATTTGGGAGATTTCCTTTTCAAATAACTGAAAGTGAGAGGTTGTAATCTGAATAAAGGGAAAAAGGCCATTCTTGAACATGGGATGAGACAATCTTACTAATTTGCTAGAGAACCAGTTTGGATTTAAGTATAACTTTTGTATGACTGAAGCTTTTAGTGATAGGTCTAATGCTTTAATATTTAATCATTTCTGTCCTCCGAGTTCATATTCATTATATAAATAGGCCCGTTAATTTTGTCTGGCTTGCTGTTCCAAATAAAATTGAATATTTTTTCCTCATATAATTTAAACAACTGTTTGTGAGGCAAGACCATAAGCAAATAGGTAAACTGGGATAATACTAAACAGTTAATCAGGGCAATTTTTCAACAAATAGACAGGTATTTACCTTCCCATGGTAGCAAGATCTTATCTATTTTCGCTAACTTTCTATTAAGATTTATTGGAGTAAGATCATTTATTTCATTTGGGATATGTATTCAGAGTATATCCACATCACCATCAGACTATTTTATTGGTAAACTACATGGTAATGTAAATATTTTATTTTTTTAGTGATCCAATACGTAATATAGTACATTTGTCATAATTTGGTTGTAATTCAGAGAGGTTAGAAAATGTATGTAGATCCTCTATGAGGCTGTGGAGGGATACAAGTTGTGGATTAAAAGAAAACATGAATCATCAGCAAACAATGACACCTTTTGTCACGTCTCCTCCCGTTGCTCCCCTTTGGCGCTCTGAATCGCCGGTCTACTGAGCCACCGGTCTGAGCGCACCACCTCGGCAACACCGGAATGGAAACCCAACGCACCCTAATCACCACCAGCGCACCTGCACCTTATCATCTCATCACCACCCCTATATAGCCCTGGACTGTTCAGTGTTGTGTTGTGTGTGATTGTTAATGTCATGTCGTGTACTCGCTCTTTGTTGTTCTCTTGCTCAGTGTAAAGTAAACCTTTACATTGTTGATTCCTGCGTATGCGTCCTGCCTCTTCGTATCCTCAGTACTCATCACACCTTTGTTTTTAAGCCCTGGATTTCTAATAGCTAACATTTCGATGGCCATGATAAATAGACATGCCGATAGTGGACAACCTTGTTTTACTCCTCTTGACATTTTAAAACTATTGGAGAAACAGCCATTATATACTATTTTACACCTAGGGTTACTATACATGATTTTAACCCATTTTATAAGAGATTCTCCAAAATTGAAATGCTCCAGGCATTTATATATATATAAACTCCAGTCATACTTTATCAAATGCCTTTTCAAAGTCTGCTATGAATAGCAGGCCTGGTTTCCCAGATGTTCTATTGTTTCCAGTACTTGCCTTATAATATCTCCAATGTATCGTCCATGTAAAAAACCTGTCTGATTAGAATGAATAATGTCCGAAAATACCTTTTTAATTCTATGCGCTATACATTTAGCTAGAATTTTTGCATCACAACACTGAAGTGTAAGGGGCCTCCAATTTTTTTAATGGACTGGATCTTTATATTTTCCACTTGTATCCTGTTTCAGTAATAATGAAATCAGACCTTCTTCTTGAGTGCCTGATAATCTACTATTTACATAGGAGTGGTTAAAACATGCTAATAACGGTCCTCTGAGTATATCAAAAAAGGTTTGGTATACCTCAACTGGTATGTCATCCAACCCTGGAGTTTTCCAGGACTTAAAGTCTTTAATTGCATCTAGAAGTTCCTCCTCTGTAATTTCACCTTCACATGAGTCTTTCTGTATGGCTGTTCATTTTACATTATCAATAAATAAATAAATCCCTACAATTAGCTTCAGTTAGAGGAGATGGAGGTGACTGAAACGAAAACATATGCTTTGCTTCCTCCTTCAAAATATAATTTGGTGAATCATGGGTGACTCCGTCATTTGTAACCAGTTTCAGTAAATTCGTTTTGGTAGCATTCCTATGTTGAAGATTAAAAAAGAATTTGGTGCATTTTTCCACATATTCCATCCAGTTTGCTTTATTTTAATAATATATTACACTTGATCTTCCTGGAATAAGTTTCTCCATTTCTTTTTGTTTTTCCTCTAATTTATTCTGAGCCTTTACAGTTTTTATTGTTATCTATCTGTTCTGTTAGACCTTCTATTTCCTTTGTTAATATGGACTCTTTTGACCTAAATCGCTTTTGTTTTCGAGATGAGTACTGAATTGCATGGCCTCTAAAAGCACATTTAAAGGTGTCCCATACAATAAGGGGATTTGCTGTACCAATGTTATGTCGGAAAAAAACAGTTATAAATTCCTCTGTCCTAGTTAAAAGCAAGTTATCATCCAATAGGCTTTGATTCAATTTCCAATATCCTCGCCCACATGGAAATTGAGTAAGAGTAATGTATATGCCAATTATATGATGGTCCGACCGCATTCTGTCCCCTATCAACACTTTTTAAACTTTTGGTGCCAACGAGAATGACATAAGAAAGAAGTCAAGACGACTAGCTTGATTGAGTCTCCGTCATGTATATCTCCCTATGTCAGGATATTTAAGCCTCCATATATCCACTAGTTCTAATGTATCCATGACATTCATGATTTCCTTAAGAGCATGAGGGTGATAGTTTGTAGTGTGATTTCCTTTACGGTCCATTGAGCTATTTAAAACAGTACTATAATCTCCCACCAAAATAATAGAGTCTTGTATTGCTTGCAGGGATGATAATTTATTATATATATTGTCAAAGAAGCGTGGATCATCATTATTTGGTCCGTAAATGTTAATGAGCCATATCTGTTTATGGTCCAATAACATATTTAAAATCATCCATCTACCTTGCGGATCTGTTTGGACAATTTACACATTCGGATCGAAATTACTGTTAATTAATATCATGACCCCTTTTGAGTTTCTTTGCTCATGGGAGAAGTATATTTCACCCAACCCCCCCAAGCCTTTTTCCACACAACTTGAATTGTTGAATGAGTTTCCTGTAAACAATAGATATTATATTATTTCTCTTTGAGCCATGTAAATATTGTTATCATTTTGCTGTTATCTGCTAAGCCTTTACAATTATGTATAACTGGCTATACTTATTTCACCACTTACCATAATGAGATACAGGTTTCAAATCTATTTATCATAATATATGTTTGTACATTTACAAATAAAAAGTACCATAGTGATTGAGTGTCCATATAGCTGTACCATGATATTTGCATTGCTACTAAGTAACCCTCCAATTCTTCTCCACTATTCCCCCCGCTAAAGCCCCTCCCCATCCTAAGTTGTGTTGTCATCCCAGTGATCGGCATACCACCCCCATCCCCCCGGATCCCTAGGCCCCCCGAGAGGCCAGGACCCATCCTTCGAAAACAGCACACAGTGCCACCCACAAAACAGAAGCAGGTCAACCGCCAAAAGCATTTCCAATGCTCTCATCTCAATTTGCTTTAAATATACAGTGGGGAAAAAAGTATTTAGACAGCCACCAATTGTGCAAGTTCTCCCACTTAAAAAGATGAGAGAGGCCTGTAATTTTCATCATAGGTACACGTCAACTATGACAGACAAAATGAGAAAAGAAAATCCAGAAAATCACATTGTAGTATTTTTAATGAATTTATTTGCAAATTATGGTGTAAAATAAGTATTTGGTCACCTACAAACAAGCAAGATTTCTGGCTCTCACAGACCTGTAACTTCTTATTTTGTCCTCCACTCGTTACCTGTATTAATGGCACCTGTTTGAACTTGTTATCAGTATAAAAGACACCTGTCCACAACCTCAAACAGTCACACTCCAAACTCCACTATGGCCAAGACCAAAGAGCTGTCAAAGGACTCCAGAAACAAAATTGTAGACCTGCACCAGGCTGGGAAGACTGAATCTGCAATAGGTAAGCAGCTTGGTTTGAAGAAATCAACTGTGGGAGCAATTATTAGGAAATGGAAGACATACAAGACCACTGATATTCTCCCTTGATCTGGGGCTCCACGCAAGATCTCACCCCGTGGGGTCAAAATGATCACAAGAACAGTGAGCAAAAATCCCAGAACCACACGGGGGGACCTAGTGAATGACCTGCAGAGAGCTGGGACCAAAGTTACAAAGCCTACCATCAGTAACACACTACGCCGCCAGGGACTCAAATCCTGCAGTGCCAGACGTGTCCCCCTGCTTAAGCCAGTACTTGTCCAGGCCCGTCTGAAGTTTGCTAGAGTGCATTTGGATAATCCAGAAGAGGATTGGGAGAATGTCATATGGTCAGATGAAACCAAAATATAACTTTTTGGTAAAAACTCAACTTGTCGTGTTTGGAGGACAAAGAATGCTGAGTTGCATCCAAAGAACATCATACCTACTGTGAAGCATGGGGGTGGAAACATCATGCTTTGAGGCTGTTTTTCTGCAAAGGGACCAGGACGACTGATCCGTGTAAATGAAAGAATGAATGGGGCCATGTATCGTGAGATTTTGAGTGAAAACCTCCTTCCATCAGCAAGGGCATTGAAGATGAAACGTGGATGGGTCTTTCAGCATGACAATGATCCCAAACACACCGCCCGGGCAACGAAGGAGTGGCTTCGTAAGAAGCATTTCAAGGTCCTGGAGTGGCCTAGCCAGTCTCCAGATCTCAACCCCATAGAAAATCTTTGGAGGGGAGTTGAAAGTCCGTGTTGCCCAGCGACAGCCCCAAAACATCACTGCTCTAGAGGAGATCTGCATGGAGGAATGGGCCAAAATACCAGCAACAGTGTGTGAAAACCTTGTGAAGACTTACAGAAAACATTTGACCTGTGTCATTGCCAACAAAGGGTATACAACAAAGTATTGAGAAACTTTTGAACAAGTATTTGAAACACTGCCGATTTTGCAGGTTTTCCTACTTACAAAGCATGTAGAGGTCTGTCATTTTTATCATATGTACACTTCAACTGTGAGAGACAGAATCTAAAACAAAAATCCAGAAAATCACATTGTATGATTTTTAAGTAATTAATTTGCATTTTATTGCATGACATAAGTATTTGATACATCAGAAAAGCAGAACTTAATATTTGGTACAGAAACCTTTGTTTGCAATTACAGAGATCATACGTTTCCTGTAGGTCTTGACCACACACTGCAGCAGGGATTTTGGCCCACTCCTCCACACCTTCTCCAGATCCTTCAGGTTTCGGGGCTGTCGCTGGGCAATACGGATTTTCAGCTCCCTCCAAAGGTTTTCTATTGGGTTCAGGTCTGGAGACTGGCTAGGCCACTCCAGGACCTTGAGATAATAATAATAATAATAATATGCCATTTAGCAGACGCTTTTATCCAAAGCGACTTACAGTCGTGCGTGCATATTTTTTTTTTTGTGTATGGGTGGTCCCGGGGATCGAACCCACTACCTTGGCGTTACAAGCGCCGTGCTCTACCAGCTGAGCTACAGAGGACCACTGCTTCTTACAGAACCACTCCTTAGTTGCCCTGGCTGTGTGTTTCGGGTCGTTGTCATGCTGGAAGACCCAGCCACGACCCATCTTCAATGCTCTTACTGAGGGAAGGAGGTTGTTGGCCAAGATCTCGCGATACATGGCCCCATCCATCCTCCCCTCAATACGGTGCAGTCATCCTGTCCCCTTTGCAGAAAAGCATCCCCAAAGAATGATTTTTCCACCTCCATGCTTCATGGTTGGGATGGTGTTCTTGGGGTTGTACTCATCGTTCTTCTTCCTACAAACACGGCGAGTGGAGTTTAGACCAAAAAGCTCTATTTTTGTCTCATCAGACCACATTACCTTCTCCCATTCCTCCTCTGGATCATCCAGATGGTCATTGGCAAACTTCAGACGGGCCTGGACATGCGCTGGCTTGAGCAGGGGGACCTTGCGTGCACTGCAGGATTTTAATCCATGACGGCGTAGTGTGTTACTAATGGTTTTCTTTGAGACTGTGGTCCCAGCTCTCTTCAGGTCATTGACCAGGTCCTGCCGTGTAGTTCTGGGCTGATCCCTCACCTTCCTCATGATCATTGATGCCCCACAAGGTGAGATCTTGCATGGAGCACCAGACCGAGGCTGATTGACCGTCATCTTGAACTTCTTCCATTTTCTAATAATTGCGCCAACAGTTGTTGCCTTCTCACCAAGCTGCTTGCCTAGTTGGATCATAGGAATATAAATCGATACATCGATGTAGTAGATGGATCGTTACACCCCTTCTTCTCACCAAGCTGCTTGCCTATTGTCCTGTAGCCCATCCCAGCCTTGTGCAGGTCTACAATTGTATCCATGATGTCCTTACACATCTCTCTGGTCTTGGCCATTGTGGAGAGGTTGGAGTCTGTTTGATTGAGTGTGTGGACAGGTGTCTTTTATACAGGTAACGAGTTCAAACAGGTGCAGTTAATACAGGTAATGAGTGGAGAACAGGAGGGCTTCTTAAAGAAAAACTAACAGGTCTGTGAGAGCCGGAATTCTTACTGGTTGGTAGGTGATCAAATACTTATGTCATGCAATAAAATGCACATTAATTACTTAAAAATCATACAATGTGATTTTCTGGATTTTTTGTTTTTATTCTGTCTCTCACTGTTCAAATAAACCTACCATTAAAATTATAGACTGATCATGTCATTGTCAGTGGGCAAACGTACAAAATCGGCAGTGTATCAAATACTTGTTCTCCCCACTGTATATATATATATATAGCTATTAAAAATATATATATATCTATTCAAATATCTTGCATATCTTAATTCCATCGTTATCAATTAATATGCGTAATAATGTCGGCAGTTCATGCGAAGGATTGTTACCTATAACCCGGATTGCCATTGTATTACATTACGTTTTTGTCAAGCAATTATTATTTTAGCAAACAATTATTGTGGTTCATCATATATTCTCCCTAACATCCTTACCCCCTTGCAACAGATGTGGGATACATACACACACACACACACACACACACACACACACACACACACACACACACACACACACGCACATACTCTTACACACTCAACCCCTTTCCTCCACAACCAACCATAAGATCAGATGCTCAACGGTTGTTACATCCCAGAGCCCAACTCAGGAAAGGACATGATTTACAAATGCATATACAGTTACAGCTGTTTGAGAAAGCATGCAAGATTGAGCAAAAATTTAAAAAATTTGAGATCTGATTAACCTATGTCAAGTCCTAGGTGATGGAGATCAGATCCACCCTCTTCCCCTGAAACACAAACACTCCGGTCCCCCGTTGAAACCATTTCTCCAAGCATCTCTGTGCAGCCAGACCTTTGATTATTTTGTGCAACCAGGGCCACAGTAATATGCCCCCTCTCTGATTGTCTGAGTGTGACCCCCTCCCCATGGGTTACTGCAGCCAGTGTTGCCAGCACTGCCACTACCTGGGTGGGGGTACCCCACCGGAATCCCCACCGGCTAGGTAAAAGTTCGTCAAGGTTCTCATTAGCAGCTTTGATAATTTCCTTGTATATTATGCTCTCCCATTAGGGGGCTCTGGCTTTGTAGGACCAATCCAGCCAGGCAGGCTCAGAATCTTGAGGGGGCGGTGCTGCTCTAGTAGATCTCTGACCACATTTATCTTTCTGTTTTGGCTGCATATAGGTAACTTACAGCAGGTCCATAAAACAGATGGGGACTTCTCTTTGGTGTATGGGTTGCTCAGGTGGGTGTCTAGGATATAGGGTTGGAGATCGTTCCATCATGATAGGACAATAAAAAATAAATTAGATGTATACTTTATTTTAAAAAATGTATACCCCTCATCTGCACAAAATTGAAAGCTCTCTCTCACAACCCCTGCTCACAGACACACATTGGTTCTGGGATATGTAACCATTTCCTTTCTCACTCACTTAACGTCACACTTTTCCAAACACAAAAACGCACACCACACCTTCCATCACAATCAATACATCCACACATACCCACATACTGTGCCTTCTATGTCTTCTGTTTGCTATGTTTTTATATCCACTATGTTGATTGAGTACTTGTGTTCTAATTTAGTTATATTTGAAGATGTATTATTTCGCTTGTTATCATTTCTTGTAATACCGTCTTATCCCTTTATAAAATACTAGAAATACTAGAAATGTGTTTTATTATTAAAATCCCTCCGTGGCTAGTATTGGGTGTTCCATTATTCGACTCCTCTGTTCGAACTTTCAGAATAGCCATAGAGTAGTCTTGGTGTCGCGGAACATTTGGTTGTCAATATACAGTTTATCGACTACGAGAGCAACACGCTTCCCTTTTAATCTATTTTCCTTGAAGATTGGGTACAGAACTTTGCGCCGTTCTGCAATCTCCCTCGGGAACTTATCATTCATGCCTATTTTCGTGCCAGCAAGTCTTTTACCTGGGCTTTTAACCATGACTTTATCCTTAAAGAAAGCAAATTTGGCAACGATTGGACGCTCAAATCTCTGTCCTCTTTGTCCAAAACGGTGTACACATTCGAGTTGGATTTTATCGACAGCATCGAGTGGGATTTGAAGCGCTGTAAGAAAGAAGTTCTTCACAATTTTTTCGGTAACCTCTCCTTCTTTTTCTTGGATACCCGTAAGTACAAGATTTGTCTCTCATCGATCTAGTCTGTATGTCTAGTAAGGCTTCTCTCAGAAAGTTGTTCTCCTTTTTAAGTTCATTAACGTCCGTTTCTATCTTAGTGACTGTCCCTTTTAGCTTTTTAGTTTCTTTCTCCATTATCGCAGCTTTTTGTCTCTCATTTCAAGTCCCCTGTAGCTCGGTTGGTAGAGCGTGGCGCTTGCAACGCCAGCGTTGTGGGTTCATTTCCCATGGGGGGTGTCATGTGAATTTCTATCTCTAATTCAACCTAAGCTTGAATCATTACCAGAGGTTGTAAGGCTCTGGTTTTAATCATCAATGATTCAAGGTCCACAACCCACAAGTATTATCTGTATATTTATTCATGGAAAGCTCTCACGCCAAAAACACAAACATACGATTTTATACCTCCTGAACTTGACTCCTCCCACCTTTAGGTGGCTTTTCTAAACAGTTTCCGCCTTCCCCTTCACCCTTGAATGTTTAGTACCGCCCCCTCTGTTAGTGGGTTGACACTACATGATAATTCTAACATTTATACTATATTTGGGGTGAAATCCTTTAGTCATTATTCTTAAAATCCAAATTAATCTAACAATCCACCCCTTTGACTAAATATTCCCACATTCAGGATAAACGTATTTTACAAGCATGATTAATCTCAGAGATCACATCAGAACTAATAAACATTTCATCCAATTGCGGTCTTTCAGGGTCCAAATCCTCGTCATCCACCAAGCCTGGAGGATCGTTTTTCACATTCCCCTGGTCAGAGTCCGGAGTCAGTCCATCTCTCATCATTGTTTAGATACTGCATTTCACCAACGCCTGACTCACCAATCCTCGGACACAGGGAACAAGACAACAACCACATAATACAAGAATACCCATACAAACACTGACCGCTCCTAAGATGGTTACTGCTATGATTTTCCATTTACCAAACATGGTATCAAACCATTCTGTCCAAGATGTACTAACTCCTGAGTTTTCAGCCCATTCTTCACTTAGCGCAGTTAATCCTGCAAGAGCTCTGGTGACCGTCCCCTCCGGTGCGGTGTTGTTAGGGATAAATGTGCAACAATGGCCCCCCACCATTTTACAGACTCCACCCCTTTCTGCCAGCAACATATCCAGAGCTAACCGATTTTCCCAAGTCATACATGAGGTGCGGATAATTGCTCGGAGATCCCCTTTACTGCATCTCTAGTCTGGTCAATAAATCGTTGTTGGTTGTAATAGATATAATTAATCCAATCCACATTTTTGTTTATTGTCACCCACCAGAAAAATGTTGTGGTAAACCCTCCCATATTTGATTCATAGCTTTGTATTAATCTGGAACACCCCTGGGGATGCCTATACCATCTATCCAAATTGGGCTATTTCCTTCCTGACCTATATTTCTTTTCCTTCTGATTATTCTTCCTGTCACTGGTCTTTGATGACTTATTCTTACAGGCTGGACCAACAATACTGGTGCACAAGTACCCACCCATCCCTCTGGTAATGTCTGTCGAATGCTCCCTTTGTTAGTGCATGCCCACCACACATCAGTCAGAGGGATGGTTAGGTTCCTAATTTTTTTTCCTTCCTTCCTTATCTAAATCAGTCACATTAATTAACTCCTTACAGCCATCAAAATCACCCAAGTTACGGGTGCCATTTCTATGTCTGTAACACTGGTATTCGCCAGGAGTTAAAGTGAATCTAGGTGGTCTGGCCCAGTATGTCAATTTTGCCAGCCCAATCCCTGTGCAATTTGGCTCTTTTTGATTGGACCCCATGTCTAATACACAGGGAAACATTGCCTTTGGCATTGGGGCGGTCAACATTGTCGGTCGCCCAATGGAGCATGCATAACAATTGGTCTCCCCCAAGGCCCTAGCGGTGTATTTCATCCACTTTAACCAGAGATTCTCATCAGGGACCCCTCCACTTCCCCTTGGTTCCATTCTTGGAGGAGAAAATCTTTCATAGTGGACGGGTTAGTCGAATTGACTCCGTCATCCCTTGACTGATCTACTCGGTCTATTGCTGTTAGTGGATTAATGACAGTACCTGTGCTTTCCATGTCTTTTGACTCCATCAAATGTAATCTTAGACAAGTATCCCATCCGTATTTGTCCGCGCAAGCCCAGTAAGTTGAATCTTACTCCCCACCCTTCTCTGACTCCTATTTTGTAGATCACTCGCCCTTGACAGTCAGTATGTCGGGTCGCTTCCCTTTTTTTTCTTAATAATGGTAAGGCCATAGCATAATTGGTGCGAGGTGGTGGTGGATCTTGACATACCACGACTATTGTCGAGACTATGATGCAGCTCAGGGTCACCCATATTCCCAAAAACAGCCAACCCTCTCCTGTCTTGAGTCCTTCTGCTCGGTACCACCCCATACTCACACCCTAGGAACACACTACAGTGATGATAGGTCTGGGTAGGAGATCTTCGTTGACAGAGGTGACCCCCGGACCCTGTGGCCCAGTTCTGCTCGCCAACTCTGCGTGTGCTAAGTGGTGCTTGTATGTGGTCTTACCTTCTTGCAGTGGGTAACATGGACCCAGGTTCCTCTCTCTGCTATTCTAATGGCCAAGGTGGTGACCAACATTACCTGATAGGGCCCTTCCCAACAGGCCTGCTTCCAGTTTTCCTTTTAGTGACTGGATGCTCACCAGTCACCTGGTTAGATAGTGGGTCACCTTCTCCTTTAGTTCACCTGTGGGGCACAAAACCTCTGACATACGGGTGTGGTTAATAAACTATCTTCACACATGTTCAGATTAATCTAACAATTTCTGACTGCATTCTCTTTTTAGACTGTATGTAAAAAAAAATATTTTTTAAAAGTATTTTGTCCTCTCCTTCGTATATTATTTAATCCTACAATTAGCCTCTTCCCCCCTCTTGACACATAGTTCTGCTCATGTGTCAATATTTACCACCTACCTAAACATTCCCTTAGGTAATTTATCAACCAATTGCCATGCCTTTCATTTTTGAGATTGTCTTTTGCTTCTTTATTGCTCCTCCCACTTCCTTTGTCTTTATGGCGGCTAAATTCGACTTTCATTCAGTTCAGAATCAATTAGTAATCCAATCAATCAATCTCTTATCTTGTAAAAACACTTATGTTTAGTTCAACCTCTGTTCTACCTCGGCTCTCCCGGGCTTGACCTGAAGACTGATTGTTGGACATGACAAGTCCATATTTAGGTCACCTAAGTCTTCTGCCTAGCAACAAAGAATAAAAACCTATATGTTCGTGATTAACCCAGTTATCTCTAATAGCCCACCAAAAAAAACCCATCATCTTTAAATCACGACCAATGTCATATCCCTCTTTACTCTCTACCATTTGGGTAACATCCCTGATATATGTATGCCTCTTTAGAGTTCCAAATGATTTTAACATGGGCCGCCATTGCCTTCCCATAGATAAGATCACTTAATTTACCCGTATGCAGTGCATAATGGAGTACTCAAGCTTTACAGCAGTCTATCCTTACCAAAAAGCTCATCATTCTTCATCTAATTTTTTTTTTCTCTAGTCCCTATCTACCTGATCCTATTGCTAAATCAATGATCTAGGCAATAGTTATCTCACCTTAGATTGTACATTCCTCTGATTACTGCAGCTTATTCCATTAATTTAGGTTCAAATATCCCCCAACCAACCGTTCCATCCTACAGCATAGTAAACACCACCCATGAACTGCTGAAAATCCCCTAAATTCAACATAACAACCCTTTATAAACATCATGCTGGGTGTGTTTTTTTAATTTGAAAAACCCAATTGAAAAATAACAATCAAAGATAGTTAGGCTCAACTTAATTTGGTAGCTCCCTCTTATGACCTAAATACTGCCTAACTTCACTACTGCTCCCCCTTGCCCTGAGCAACATTCCAATGAGATAAGCTAATCTCTTTCTCCTGGTTATACATTTTGTTAACCTTCAATTACCATCCGTAATCTAAAGATGGTAGTACACACAAAACATGATACAGATATCCCCAGTCCTAACCCATCAATAATGTTTGTATCAATCTAATTCCTTATAACTAATCCATAAAACCACTCAAAATTCTTCGAGTATACAATGATTATTTAATTATTATTTAATTGATTACCCTAAATCTGCTACATGTGATCTCATTTCAAATGATCCATTATCAATTATTTGATCCACCCCCTAGTAAAATCTCTCTCCCCTTCTATTCTGGAGTTCTACCTCTACCAGCTATTTCCCCTAGTGGCCATTAAATACTCTGCTCCCGTCTGTTCTTTTTCTTACTCTGTTAGTCTCTGCTTTTCAAGCTCCAGAAACTGTTGTCTCTGTCTCTCAGCCTGCTTGTTTTTCAAACCTAAACAGTTGCCTTCTCTCTATTTCTTTTATTCTCTCCCTCTCTAACTTCCTCTGTCTCTCTAAGTCTGTCTCTGCCTCTCCTTTTCAAACTCTTTCTCAAAAAAAAAATTTCCCTCCTTAAACTGTGTACTTATAACCAAGGTTTTTTCAATCCATCATCCTAATAGTAAAAACGATATCCCATTGTTCACATAACAAAACTAAATTATTTTTTTAGAATCCACCATTTATTTTCATCCACCACTGGTGTTACTCAACCTATACAATAAAGTAATAACCATTTGAATTTATCAAAGCACTTCCTCTCAGTAAAGTCTCCCGACCTCCACTTTTTCCCGCCAACCAGAGCCATAAATTATTATCCTTTGTCCTACTCAACTTTCACAGCTCTATCGCTACTTCAGTTCGCCATCCAATTTCTTCAACTGTTCTCTCTGATTCGGCCCTAATCAATAAAACAAATACTTGATATCGTTGATAAGCATACACTTAAGGATGATATTCCATAATGTCATTCGTACTTGTAACATGTTTTCATAGACCTATCTAGAATACTACTAAAGCTATCTTATGCAACTTTTAATACACGTAAAAACTCTCTCTCTCTCCACCCATTCCCTATTGAATAAGTGAGTTTTTAACCCCCAACCACGCTCCAAATCTTCCCTTTAGCATTAACCAACCAAATACTAAGTAGTATCCGGTTATTCATCCCAGCCGTTGAATTCCCTCATACACACATATTTCACCTTATGCCATTCAAATGCCCAACACAACATAATAGTTCAATGCAACCCTCTATTGGTTCTGCAAGTCGCTCCGGACCAGAGCGTCTGCCAAATGACCAAAAATGCAAATGTAAATATTCTCTACTTTCTCACTCATGACGTACGTCTACGTTTGAGTGAGAAAGTTCATACATATGCATCGTTGGAATTTATAGGTACCTCTCAAATAATCGCTTTGTGGTGTTTTTAGCCAATTCTTAATTGACACGAATCATTTTTTCAAACGTTTTACCCGTTGAACCAAAAAATTGACTGTCCTATTCCTTTTCTTTACCCCTGCAGTCACGATGGTTAAATATTCCTTTGTTACCGTTAAAGCACTTTCGCGCTTTAAAAAAAACACTCGCTGTCTCTAGCCCCTCCTTTCGCTGTTTTTTCAAATCCGTTTTACATGCATCTGCCTAATCATATAACTTCTAACTTTTTTACTTCGAGATGCCCAATAAATTCATACCTCTTCTCCCAAATGGATCCATAAAACATATTTCTTCGATCTCTTCCTAACATATATATTTCATCCCCCGTTAATTCTCAGACCTCTTTAGAAGATTTATTTCCCATGGTGGAAAAATAAGAAATACCCCCCCCCTTTTTGTAATAATTCAATCCCTAATTATTTTCGTAGGAGCTAATATCTTAGTGCACCTCTTGAGCCAATGTATGATCTGCTTTTGTAATTAACCATTAAAAATTATTTAACCCCTAACCCAGAGTTTTTATTTAAAACTCCGGTTTCATGAAAAGAGTCAGTTAACCATTTTTTCTCACGCGACTTATTTTTAGCTCCTTCCTTGAAACAATTATCACGTATTCCGATGGATTAAGTCTCACACATATACGACCTTATACAATCATTTGCTAAACTTATTTGCAAAGTTCTAGCAAATCCCCAGTCGTATACGCTACTCCCGACTCATCTATCTCACACGATGATAATTATCTCCCTGTTTATACTGTTACACTGCATCTTGTACAATGACAATATTAACTAGTTTACATTGGTGATGGCCATTCACCCCATGTCATTTCGGACTAGTTTATTTTTGTAATAGCTATTTACTTAGGGTCATTTTCGGACCCTCCCCAGTCGTAATAATTATTACCTCCTTTGAGATTTTGGTAACTATTGTCTGCCCTTTACAAGAATTCCTATTCTTATACAAGTTCAAATCATTTCACCAAAATCCATGAATAAAAATTACTGACCTTTTCCTTGCAGTTTGGATTTAAATGCTTTTTCAAACTCGTTAACGTCTTTATCGTTCATAAGAGTAATCACCGGCCTGTTTATAACCTTAACGTCGAAGGCCAGGACTATTCTCCACGGATGCAATCACCCGGCCGTGCACGGATTCGGTGTCCTTAGAACGATAAAGACGTATTTAAGATCCGGCTCGAAGGACCAATCTGTCATGTGAATTTCTATCTCTAATTCAACCTAAGCTTGAATCATTACCAGAGGTTGTAAGGCTCTGGTTTTAATCATCAATGATTCAAGGTCCACAACCCACAAGTATTATCTGTATATTTATTCATGGAGAGCTCTCACGCCAAAAACACAAACATACGATTTTATACCTCCTGAACTTGACTCCTCCCACCTTTAGGTGGCTTTTCTAAACAGTTTCCGCCTTCCCCTTCACCCTTGAATGTTTAGTACCGCCCCCTCTGTTAGTGGGTTGACACTACATGATAATTCTAACATTTATACTATATTTGGGGTGAAATCCTTTAGTCATTATTCTTAAAATCCAAATTAATCTAACAGGGGCCAGTATGAAAATGTACGTACTCACTAACTGTAAGTCGCTCTGGACAAGAGCGTCTGCTAAATGACTGAAATGTAAGACTCGCCTTCAACTCCTTATTGACCAACTCTAGTATGCCCAGTTTGTCATTTATTGACTTCAACAGATCGCTTTCCACACTTACCAGTCCCAGTGGTGAAAAGCATAAATCATCTGTATCAGTCGAGGAGTCGCGTTTTCACTTGGAGATGGATTCTCACCACACTTCACCACACCACATCACACCTCACCACACCACACCTTACCACAAAGTCACCTCACCTCACCTCACCACATCACACCTCACCACACCTCACCACATCACATCACACCTCACCACACCACACCTCACCTCACCACACCACACCTTACCACAAAGTCACCTCACCTCACCTCACCACACCACATCTCACCACATCACACCTCACCACACCTCACCACATCACATCACACCTCACCACACCACACCTCACCACACCACACTTCACCTCACCACACCTCACCTCAGCACACCTCACCTCACCACATCACACCACACCTCACCACACACGTCACCAAACCACACACAATGTCACCACTCCACACCACACACAACGTCACCACACCACACACAACGTCACCATATAAGGGTTCTGGCATGGCACTAGCCCTCTTCTCGTTAGAGGAATGTGCCAAGCCAATTCCACAACACGTCTGTGAACACAATGAGATCACTGCTGCAGCCTGCAGTGCTAGGAGGTCACATACATAATGGTGGTCTGAGGGTGCGTCATGAATGGCACCCTATTCACTGTATTGTGCACTACTTTTGGCCAGAGTCCTATGGGCCAAAGGGAATAGGGTACCATTTGGGGCGAAGCCTGGGCTTGGCAGGTTAGTAATGCTGTAAAAGGAAGCTATCTCCGGCAGTGGCACAACACAAGATAAGGGATGCCTCCCAAATGGCACCCTATTCACTGTATTGTGCACTGCTTTTAACTAGGGCCCATAACACCAAAGAGGGAATAGGGTGCCATTTGGGATGCAACCAAGATAAGAAGAATGCACTCGGACATAACAGTCTCTTGACTCGTCTCTGTATGTTATGATGAAGTGAAGCGGAAGTGTAATGAGAGAAGAGCTCTTAGGGTTTTGTAGCTCATGGCCTGCGTCGCAATTGCCTCCGATATGAAGTTTGCCCTTGCTCACTCCCTCTCGTTGATTTAAGAGCATTGGCTTGATTTTAGCAGGGTGACCTGCCAAGAATGAGCGGCCAAACAGGATTAGGGCTGAGGTTAGGGTTTTGTTTGGCTGCCCACTTCTGGCTGCTCCCGTGACTGCTGGAAATTAATCTGTCAGCCCTCCAGCCCTACTAACTAGAAACACTTGGTATCGTCCAAATTCCTTATAGATAAAGACTTGATGAGTCTGTTTACAGCGTTGGTGAGTAAGTAGGCTTACCAGAGTTAGATTACAACACCTTCCAGTTGCTTAACTAAGCTCTCTGAGTCATGAAGACCTGGGTCAAATACAGATCTGGGTAAATTGAATACCTCGGTCAAAACATAATGTCAAATTATTTTAAATACTTAGAAGTATTTGAGGAGCATTTGAGGTACACCTGATGATTAATTTGAGAGTTTTGATTATGGTTGCAAAATTCACAGTAACTTTACCAAAATTCCCTGGTTTTCCAGAATTCCTGGTTACATTTCCCGGATTTCCTGCTTATTCCAGGAGTCTTCCAACCATGATTTACAGGAAAACTGGGGAAATTTGGGTAGGTTTGCCCTGTAGATACAGTAGCAGCCACAGAACAGTTTAAAAAGTGAAAACTAGGGTTGCAAACTTCTGGTAACTAGTTTTCACTTTCAAAACTGTTCTATGGATGCCATTGTACCTACCGGGCAGAGTAAATCAAGTGAAGTGCAAGTATTTGTAAGTATGTATTTCACTCAGTCTGCAGTCATGTCACTTGACTTGTTTTGGATGTGTCCCAAATAGCATCCTATTTCCTATATAGTGCACTACTTTTGACTAACAGTAACAGAGCCCTATGGGCCCTGGACCAAGACTTGGTTGTGATTAACAGTACAGTAGTAGTGCCTGAAGATTGCCTGTAGATTCCAGTAATCTTTTGCACCTGTTATCAAGTGTTTGTAATATACAGATATAAGTCAGGGTCAAAGATCAATTAACATGGGTGTGACTAATCATAATAGTTTAATGTGAGTTTTCAATAAAATGATTGACAAGACACGATTGACATGGCAGCAAGTTCAACAGGGCATTCTAATTGTATAATTTTAAACATAATTCATTATTTTTTGGCTTGGTCATAAGATAAGATATATTAAGTTACTGGTACCTAATAAGGCATACAATCTAGTTATCTGTTCTGTTCTGTGGACTTTAATGTCCAGTTATCTGTTCTGTGGACTTTAAAGTCTAGTTATCTGTTCTGTTCTGTGGACTTTAATGTCCAGTTATCTGTTCTGTGGACTTTAAAGTCTAGTTATCTGTTCTGTTCTGTGGACTTTAATGTCCAGTTATCTGTTCTGTGGACTTTAAAGTTATCTGTTCTGTTCTGTGGACTTTAAAGTCTAGTTATCTGTTCTGTTCTGTGGACTTTAAAGTCTAGTTATCTGTTCTGTTCTGTGGACTTTACAGTCTAGTTATCTGTTCTGTTCTGTGGACTTTAAAGTTAGTTATCTGTTCTGTTCTGTGAACTTTAATGTCCAGTTATCTGTTCTGTGGACTTTAAAGTCTAGTTATCTGTTCTGTTCTGTGGACTTTAATGTCCAGTTATCTGTTCTGTGGACTTTAAAGTCTAGTTATCTGTTCTGTTCTGTGGAATTTAATGTCCAGTTATCTGTTCTGTGGACTTTAAAGTCTAGTTATCTGTTCTGTTCTGTGGACTTTAAAGTCCAGTCATTGAAATGTAGGTCATGAAAAAATGAAAGAAAGGGAATATGTTTCATTTGGCTTAATTTCATACCATATCATACCATATCATACCATGGTTAAATTTGTCTTGTCACTCCAATGTGTGCTATACACGTGACTTGAAGTGCCTTGAAGTGACTTCATGATCCAACAGAACCAAAACAATGCCAGGCAATACTGTATGTGTCAAAGCCTCAGGGACATAGAGATAACATATCTCTCTAGGTGGGGCTAGTAGCATATTGCAGGGACTAGTTTTGCCAAGGCCAGCCAAATGACTTCACCCTTTCAGTCACCCTTTCAGTCAGTCAGTCATGTAAAAGCTCTGCATCTGTTGGGAAAGTGTCAACCCTCTGAGCACACTAACCCTAACCTTAACCCTCTTCCCCACCTCCTCCTCCACCTCCTCCTCCACCTATTCCCCACCTCCTCCTCCACCTCCTCTTCCACCTGTTCCCCACCTCCTCCCCCACCTCCTCCTCTTCCACCTCCTCCCCCACCTCCTCCACTTCCACCTCTTCCACCTCCTCCCCCACCACCTCCTCTTCCACCTCCCCACCTCCTCCTCCCCACCTCCTCCTCCTCCACCTCCTCCTCCACCTCTTCCCCACCTCCTCCTCCACCTCTTCCCCACCTCATCCACCTCCTCCTCCTCCACCTCATCCCCACCTCCTCCTCCTCCACCTCCTCCTCCACCTCTTCCCCACATCTTCCTCCACCTCTTCCCCACCTCCTCCTCCACCTCCTTCCCCTCCTCCCCACCTCCTCCTCCTCCTCCTCCACATCTCTTCCACCTCCTCCACCTCCTCCTCCACCTCCTCCTCCTCCACACCTCCTCCACCTCCCCCACCTCCTCCTCCACCTCCTCCACCTCCTCCCCCTTCCTCCTCCACACGTCTTCCACCTCCTCCTCCTCCTCCTCCTCCACACCTCCTCCACCCCCTCCTCCTCTCCTCCCCACCTCCCTCTCCTCCTCCTCCTCCTCCTCCACACCCCCTTCCACCTCCTCCACCTCCTCCTCCACCTCCTCCTCCTCCTCCCCACCTCCTCCTCCACCTCCTCCTCCTCCCCACCTCCTCCTCCACGTCCCTCCCCTCCTCCCCACCTCCTCCATCTCCTCCTCCTCCTCCCCCTCCACCTCCTCTTCCTCTACCTCCTCCTCTACCTCCTCCTTCTCCTCCTCCTCCCCTCTTCATCCTCCACCCCACCTCCTGCAGTCAACCCTCCTGGTCTGAGCACACTAACAAACAAGGAGACCTCTTGGGGGGCCGACGACGGCACTCGCTTGTTTTGGAGATGAACAAACCAATTGGCCTGGTATATCTAAAACTGCATAGTGTTCACAGCCCACACTCAGTTTGCATCCCAAATGGAACCCTATTCTCTATATAGTGCACTACTTTTGACCAGGGCCCCTTAGGGAATAGGGTGCCATTTGTGACACCACTTCAATGAATGCACCTCAGTAACAGACTGCAACAATCTGTTTTATCCAATGTGCCAATTCTTTTTGAAAGAACTGTGTTTATCAAGAAAATTTAATTAGAGCTATTGGTAATATTGATGGCAATATTATGGCAATGTGTCCAGTCTGTTCTCTGCTGGTGCATCATAGACTGTTTAGTAATGAAGCCTTTTGTTTTGACCCCTGAGTCACTGCATTACTCACGCTCTCACAGTATCATGGAATCAAGCTGGATGCATTGAGTCAGGATTTAACAGTGCACAGAGCTAGAGTTTCCTATTGAATATTAATCTCACAGAATATGCATGAGCATTATATAAACTGTACATTTCTCATTTCAAAACAAAAATAAATGTAAATGTCCAATTCTGAACGTTTCTAAACACCTTAAATGCCCCTCCTTCCACAGGAGGTTGGTGGCACCTTAATTGGGGAGGATGGGGGTCATGGTAATGGCTGGAGCAGCATGAGTGGAAAGGTACCAAACACATGGTTTTCCATGTGTTTGATTCCATTCCATTTGCTCTGCTCCAGACATTTTTATGAGCCGTCCTCCCCTGAGCAGCCTCCGCTGCCCCCTTCACTGAAACCTTGACGAAACCCAAGGAGACTATGTATGCAGAGCACAAGTGAAACAAAGGATGCATGACCCTCATGTCTGTAGGCCTGGTGAAGATAAGGGCATTCTGGGAGGTGGAACACTTAGTACCTTTCAAGACCTCACTGCAGGGTCAAGGGCCTTCAGCAGCAAACACTCTTGGGCACTCTATTCCCTATTTAGTGCACTACTTTTGACCAGCTCTGGTCAAATGTAGTGCACTATGTAGGGAATGGGGTGTCTTTTTGGGATGCACTCTTACAGTCCATTCAATGGCACTATCGCAGGCTACAGATCCACTTCCTGCTACAGTCTGGTTCAGATACCTGCCAGAGTAAAGGAATGTTTAATATACATCCAAAATAATTGTATCAGGAGCTGGACAAAAACAACAAGGTCTAATACATGGAGAAATGGGGAACGCTCTCGAATACGATCAAAACAGTGAGCAGGCAGACATATCCTTGTTCTCTATGAATCCTCAGATACCTGTCAGCACACAGGACTTGCCTTTCTACTGTGCTGTGATGCTCGGAGTGTCTTGTTGCCCTGAAACAATCCATCTATGACGTACCCTATCTATGATGTACCCTATCTATGATGTACCCTATCTATGATGTACCCTATCTATGATGTACCCTATCTATGATGTACCCTATCTATGATGTACCCTATCTATGACGTACCCTATCTATGACGTACCCTATCTATGATGTACCCTATCTATGATGTACCCTATCTATGACGTACCCTATCTATGATGTACCCTATCTATGATGTACCCTATCTATGATGTACCCTATCTATGATGTACCCTATCTATGATGTACTCTATCTATGATGTACCCTATCTATGACGTACCCTATCTATGATGTACCCTATCTATGATGTACCCTATCTATGATGTACCCTATCTATGATGTACCCTATATATGATGTACCCTATCTATGATGTACCCTATCTATGATGTACCCTATCTATGATGTACCCTATCTATGACGTACCCTATCTATGACGTACCCTATCTATGACGTACCCTATCTATGACGTACCCTATCTATGATGTACCCTATCTATGATGTACCCTATCTATGATGTACCCTATCTATGATGTACCCTATCTATGATGTACCCTGTCTATCTGGATCACTGAATTATGATATCATGTTTTTTCCTTCTTCTCCTTTTCAGCAACCATCAGTCCTGTGTTCCAATGGCATGTTGTTTTTGCTAATTCAAGTTTATCATTTTAAAAGGCTAATTGATCATTAGAAAAACCCTTTTGCAATTATGTTAGCACAGCTGAAAACTGTTGTGCTGATTAAAGAAGCAATAAAACTGGCCTTCTTGAGACTAGTTGAGTATCTGGAGCATCAGCAATTGTGGGTTCGATTACAGGCTCAATATGGCCAGAAACAAATAACTTTCTTCTGAAACTCGTCAGTCTATTCTTGTTCTGAGAAATGAAGGCTATTCCAAGAAACTGAAGATCTCGTACAACGCTGTGTACAACTCCCTTCACAGAACAGCGCAAACTGGCTCTAACCAGAATAGAAAGAGGAGTGGGAGGCCCCGGTGCACAACTGAGAAAGAGGACAAATACATTAGAGTGTCTAGTTTGAGAAACAGACGCCTCACAGGTTCTCAACTGGCAGCTTCATTAAATAGTATCCGCAAAACACCAGTCTCAACGTCAACAGGGAAGAGGCGACTCCGGGATGCTGACCTTTTAGGCAGAGTTGCAAAGAAAAAGACATATCTCAGACTAGCCAATAAAAATAAAAGATTAAGATGGGCAAAAGAACACTGACACTGGACAGAGGAAGATTGGAAGAAAGTGTTATGGACAGACAAATCTAAGTTTGAGGTGTTCGGATCACATAGAAGAACATTTGTGAGACACAGACCAAATGAAAAGATGCTGGAGGAGTGCTTGATGCCATCTGTCAAGTATGGTGGAGGCAATGTGGTGGTCTGGGGTTGCTTTGGTGGTGGTAAAGTGGGAGATTTGTACAGGGTAAAAGGGATCTTGAAGAAGGAAGGCTATCACTCCATTTTGCAACGCCATGCCATACCATGTGGACGGCGCTTGATTGGAGCCTATTTCCTCCTAAAACAGGACAATGACCCAAAGCACAGCTCCAAACTATGCAAGAACTATTTAGGGAAGAAGCAGTCAGCTGGTATTCTGTCTATAATGGAGTGGCCAGCACAGTCACCGGATCTCAACCCTATTGAGCTGTTGTGGGAGCAGCTTGACCGTATGGTACGTAAGAAGTGCCCATCAAGCCAATACAACTTGTGGGAGGTGCTTCAGGAAGCATGGGTTGAAATCTTCAGATTACCTCAACAAATTGACAACTAGAATGACAAACGTCTGCAAGGTTGTAATTGCTGCAAATTGAGGATTCTTTGACGAAAGCAAAGTTTGAAGGACACAATTATTATTTCAATTAAAAATCATTATTTCTAACCTTGTCAATGACTACATTTCCTATTCATTTTGCTATATTTTCTATTCAAACTAATTTCATGTATGTTTTAATGGAAAACAAGGACATTTCTTAGTGACCCCAAACTTTTGAAAGGTAGTGTGTATACAGTATATATACAAAAATAACAAATACATAAAGTACCAGTCAAAAGTTTGGACACACCTACTCATTCAAGGGTTTTTCTTTATTTTTACTATTTTCTACACTCTAGAATAATAGTGAAGACATCAAAACTATGAAATAACACATATGGAATCATGTAGTAACCAAAAAAGTGTTAAACAAATCAAACAATATTTTATATTTGAGATTCTTTAAATAGCCACCCTTTGCCTTGATGACAGCTTTGCACACTCTTGACATTCTCTCAATCAGCTTCACCTGGAATGCTTTTACAACAGTCTTGAAGGAGTTCCTACATATGCTGAGCACTTGTTGGCTGCTTTTCCTTCAATCTGCAGTCCAACTCATCCCAAACCATCTCAATTGGGTTGAGGTTGGAGAATTGTGGAGGCTAGGTCATCTGATGCAGCACTCCATCACTCTCCTTCTTGGTAAAATAGCCCTTACACAGCCTGGAGGTGTGTTGGGTTATTGTCCTGTTGAAAAAGAAATGATAGTCCCACTAAGCCCAAACCAGATGGGATGGCGTATCGCTGCAGAATGCTGTGGTAGCCATGCTGGTTAAGTGTGCCTTGAATTCTAAATAAATCACAGACAGTGTCACCAGCAAAGCACCCCCACAACTTAACACCTCCTCCAAGTTTTACGATGGGAACTACACATGCGGAGATCATCCGTTCACCCACACTGGGTCTCACAAAGACACGGCAGTTAGAACCAAAAATCTCAAATTTGGACTCCAGACCAAAGGACAAATATCCACCAGTCTAATGTCCATTGCTCGTGTTTCTTGGCACAAGCAAGTCTCTTCTTATTATTGGTGTCCTTTAGTAGTGGTTTCTTTGCAGCAATTCGACCATGAAGGCCTGATTCACACAGTCTCCTCTGAACAGTTGATGTTGAGATGTATCTGTTACTTGAACTCTGTCAAGCTTTTATTTGGGCTGCAATTTCTGAGGCTGGTAACTCTAATGAACATATCCTCTGCAGCAGAGGTAACTCTGGGTCTTCCATTCCTTTGGCGGTCCTCATGAGAGCCAGTTTCATCATAGTGCTTAATGGGTTTTGCGACTGCACTTGAAAAATCTTTCAAGTTCTTGAAATGTTCCGTATTGACTGACATTCATGTCTTAAAGTAATGATGGACTGTCGTTTCTCTTTGCTTATTTGAGCTGTTCTTGCTATAATATGGACTTAGTCTTTTACCAAATAGGGCTAGATGGAGGAGTAACGAGGTCTATCACAGAGGACAGAGGGAGGAGTAATGACGTCTATCACAAGGGACAGAGGGAGGAGTAACGAGGTCTATCACAGAGGACAGAGGGAGGAGTAATGACGTCTATCACAGGGGACAGAGGGAGGAGTAACGAGGTCTATCACAGGGGACAGAGGGAGGAGTAATGACGTCTATCACAGGGGACAGAGGGAGGAGTAATGACGTCTATCACAGGGGACAGAGGGAGGAGTAATGACGTCTATCACAGAGGACAGAGGGAGGAGTAATGACGTCTATCACAGGGGACAGAGGGAGGAGTCATGACGTCTATCACAGGGGACAGAGGGAGGAGTAATGACGTCTATCACAGAGGACAGAGGGAGGAGTAATGACGTCTATCACAGGGGACAGAGGGAGGAGTAATGACGTCTATCACAGGGGACAGAGGGAGGAGTAACGAGGTCTATCACAAGGGACAGAGGGAGGAGTAATGAGAGACTATCTATCTTAGCTCTAGCCACCATTGCCAGCCTCTGATGAGGTACCGTATCTGTATTCCAAATGGCACCCTATTCCCTATGTAGTGCACTTCTTTTTGACCCTGGTTGCCATTTAGGATACAGACTTTATAACAATGTTATGTATGACATGACAACGATAGGAGAGCTGGTTACACCATATATACAGAATGGCTAACAGTATAATAAAATATTATGGTCTTATGTTACCTGAAATATTGTAACGGTGTCCCAAAAAATAAATGCCTGTATGTTTTTCACTATTCTCGTTCCCAGCTGGCTCTCTTTCTATATTTGGTTTTTAGCGAGCTTGGGGAAGAGGTTAGTTTTTAACTGAACATGAATCAGGGAGTTTGAGATTAAATATTATTGGTTTGGGTTGGTTCTGCCTGTTTCTGCTGCATAGAGAAGCCCAGCCCACAACCTAACCAGAACTCATAAATGGTTCAAATGAGGACAATCTTGAGTTTGTTTCCATCTTTTTCAAGGACTAATTTATGAGCATATTATGCAAACTTATCTTTGAGGTGAGCTCTTGTTATTTTTTTCTTTTTGACATGAACATTCTCAACACCTTTGTAAATCAATTACCAAGACGCTGATAAAAGAGAGAAATGGGAGGGTGTTTTTAAAAGGCATTGAGTTTGCGACTCCTTTTTTTTAACCGTCCAAGGCCGCTGAGTATTCGCCACACCATTTAGTTATATTCTCGATTACAGACCGAGGTTTCGCTTTACGTGTGTGTGTGTGTGTGTGTGTGTGTCTACGTGGTAGGTGCTTGCGTGTGTGTGTTTAAAGGCAATCTCTCTAAAAATGTCAGTAATGATTTTCTCATTTTGCGACTCCAGTTCTCTTCTCTTGATTACAGATCAAGGTTGAGCTTTACTTGGAATTTCTTTAAGACAATTTCTAAAGACTTCAGTAATGATTTTTCTCATTTTGCGAGTCCTGTTGTACCTTCCAAAGCCACAATATTTAGTTGTCTTCTCCATTACATATTGAGGTTTAGCTTAACTTGGTCTGTAAACATGTTTTACTACCAGGCTGTAACTCAATTCTCGTTAGAGATCAAACCGATTCCTCTATCCATCCCCACCCTTAAAATACCTCTCTGTTTAAATGCAATACCTCTCTCTTTGAATACAGCTCAGCTATGCAGCGACGCCCTCCTCTCTCATAAAACAGGAGTCTGCCAATAGCAGAATAGGCCCGCTGGCCTCACCACCATTGTAATCAGATAGAGAAAAGGGCCATTGGAGTGTTTTCTAGGAAAGGTACAGTAACCACGTTTCCATCCACAGTTTTTATGCGAGTAATACCATATACAGGACGTTTCGGTACAATTTTATAAATGCTTGACAGATACAGTCATTTCTTCATTCGACATGTTGGGATCTTTTTGTGTCGGTAAAAGTAATTATGCGAGAAAACAGTTTATGTGACAAAACTATCGATAGAGTTGAAAATGAGATGGAAACAATGAACTTTATATTTTTATTCGGTACATGAAAACTGAAGTGGAAAAAGTACATGTTTTGTTTGCACGCCATCCTACACTGATTTTAATCCACAACAAGTCTGTTTGGTGGAAACAAACCACTGGGAAAATGTGCATATTTTCTTAATGCAGATTTTAGAATATTCGCATGAAAATCTGTCGCCAATTGGATGGAAACAATATGCGCATTTTCACCAAATTGCACCAAATTGACTTATTGGGATAAAAGGCTGTGCGTGATGACATAGTGCACATAAAAATAAGTTTTGCCGTTAAATTCAATTTAAATGGGTTTCAGTCACCTTTTCAACTCTACTGATGGTTTTGTCACAAAAAATGTTGCGTTATATAGTGAATGTGCCCACTCTGGTCTTGGCATGTGCTTTCTAGCCAACAGCTAGCAGATACAGTGTGGGTAGGCTAGTCTACATGATGAGATTATTAAGGATAAAAACGGGATTATTTTTATTTGTCAAATGCCAGCCAATCATCGATCATCATGTCACCAGAATAAGACCCTCGATATTTATTGGAAGCTCATCACTGTGCACTTTCACCACCCTGTGAAGTTCATCATAACTTATTTAATATATAACCTAATAAACTGAATGGTTTCCTGACTAGTCGTAGTGGGAGGACCACACAACATATCAAAACTGTGACTTTGGGGCCTCCCGAGTGGCGCAGTGTGCCATTAGAGATCCTGGTTTGAGTCCAGGCTCTGTCGTAGCCGGCCGGGACCGGGAGACCCATGGGGCGGCGCACAATTGGCCCAGTGTCGTCCAGGGTAAGGGAGGGTTTGGCCGGCAGGGTTGTCCTTGTCCCATCGCGCTATAGTGACCCCTGTGGCGGGCCGGGCGCAGTGCACGCTGACTCGGTCGCCAGGTGTACGGTTTTTCCTCCGACACATTGGTGCTGCTGGCTTCCGGGTTAAGCGGGCACTGTGTCAAGAAGCAGTGCGGCTCGGTTGGGTTGTGTTTCGGAGAACGCACGGCTCTCGACCTTCGCCTCTCCCGTGTCCGTACGGAGGTTGCTGCAGCGATGGGACAGGGACTGTAACTACCAATTGGATACCACAAAATTGGGGAGAAAAAGGGGGTCAAATACCCCCCCCCCAAAAAAAAATAAATAAAAAAAAAATGACTGATGGTTATTATATTAATATTTGCACATGAAGTCGTTTCCACCGCCATTTCTCTGACATATAATTTTACAGACACAAAAAGACCCCACCTTGTCTAGCGTATTTTGTTTTGTCGACATTTGGAAAGTTTACTGAAAAATGTGCTGTTTCCACCAGGCCTGTCATGACATATTGTATCCAACATGTACTTTACTGGCATAAAAAGGTTGGATGAAAACCTGGTTAGTGACAATTCATATTTTTACTCCAAGTAAAACAAGTGGGAGGACAATGATGCTGAAACAAACTACACAACTATCAATTTCAGACTTACGACCAGTGGAAATGGATAGTTGTGTTGTTTGTCTAACGCCTATGTTCTATGCTGACCTGTCGACCACCGTATTGGTTTTAAATAAATCATTAATAGAAGGGCAGGGATGCTTATGTGATACAGTATATAACTGACTAAGAATGTTACAGTCTTTATCCTATTGCACACAGTATCCTTATCAATGTTTGTTTCATGTGGACACACTGTTGTCGTAAGTACATTCTGGATGTTATAATGGAGAACATACACATTTTCCAAACTGCACGCTCTACTGTCACTTTGCCCATTTAATAAATGTAAATGGCCTCACCTACATATCCAAAACACTGGTACATTTATCTACCACTCAATTTCAGCTGTCTTGTGCTGTAGTCGATTGGGGCTGCAAAACAGATTGCCCTACTTTACTTTGTAATTATCATAAATGTTCTTGGAATTCACAAAACTCATCTGGCTGCTGCTACCATTCAGACCAAAACAGAGGTCTGGTGTTGGGGTGGGTTGGGTCTGACACACAATGTGGTTACTACTAAAACACATGGTTGTAAACTCTCTCACGTTTCACAGTTTCACAACAGTTTGTGTAAACAATGAAAGAATGCCCATGCACACTCAACACAGTAGCTAGTTACCTTCCTACAGCTGGCACCATTAGTTACCATCCTAAAGCTGGCACCATTAACCCCTTCCAATAGCTGGCACCTTTAGTTACCTTTCTATAGCTGGCACCATTAGTTACCTTTCTATAGCTGGCACCATTAGTTACCTTCCTATAGCGGGCACCATTATATACCTTCCTATAGCTGGCACCATTAGTTACCTTCCTGTAGCTGGCACCACTAGCTGGCGTCCTATTGCTGGCACCATTAGTTACCTTCCTACAGCTGGCACCACTAACTAGCGTCCTATAGCTGGCACCATTAGTTACCTTCCTACAGCTGGCACCATTAGTTACCTTCATTTATCTGGCACCATTAGTTACCGTCCTATAGCTGTCACCATTAGTTACCTTCCTATAGCTGATACCATTAGTTAACTTCCTATATCTGGCACCACTAGCTAGCATCCTGTAGCTGGCACCATTAGTTAACTTCTTATTGCTGGCACCATTGGTTACCTTCCTATAGCTGGCACCATTACTTACCTTCTTATAGCTGTCACCATTAGTTACCTTCCTATAGCTGATACCATTAGTTAACTTCCTATATCTGGCACCACTAGCTAGCATCCTGTAGCTGGCACCATTAGTTACCTTCCTATAGCTGGCACCATTACTTACCTTCTTATAGCTGATACCAATAATTAACTTCCTATAGCTGATACCATTAGCTAACTTCCTATATCTGGCACCACTAGCTAGCGTCCTGTAGCTGGCACCATTAGTTACCTTCCTATAGCTGATACCATTAGTTAACTTCCTATATCTGGCACCACTAGCTAGCATCCTGTAGCTGATACCATTAGTTACCTTCCTATAGCTGATACCATTAGTTAACTTCCTATATCTGGCACCACTAGCTAGCGTCCTGTAGCTGGCACCATTAGTTACCTTCCTATAGCTGGCACCATTAGCTACCTTCCTATACCTGACACCATTAGTTACCTTCCTATAGCGGGCACAGTTAGTTACCTTCCTATAGCTGGCACCATTAGTTACCGTCCTATAGCTGGCACCATTACTTACCTTATAGCTGTCACCATTAGTTACCTTCCTATAGCAGGCACAATTAGTTACCTTCCTTTAGCTGGCACCAATAGCTAGCGTCCTGTAGCTGGCACCATTAGTTACCTTCATATTGCTGGCACCGTTAGTTACCTTCCTTTAGCTGGCACCATTAGTTACCTTCCTATTGCTGGCAACATTGGTTAGCTTCCTATAGCTGGCACCATTAGCTACCTTCTCTCTCTCTCTCTCTCTCTCTCTCTCTCTCTCTCTCTCTCTCTCTCTCTCTCTCTCTCTCTCTCTCTCTCTCTCTCTCTCTCCCTCTCTCTCTCTCTCTCAATTCAATTTCAATTTAAGGGCTTTATTGGCATGGGAAACGTATGTTAACATTGCCAAAGCAAGTGAAGTAGATAGTAAACAAAGTCTCTCTCTCTCTCTCTCTCTCGCTCTCTCTCTCTCTCTCTCTCTCTCTCTCTCTCTCTCTCTCTCTCTCTCTCTCTCTCTCTCTCTCTCTCTCTCTCTCTCTCTCTCTCTAATCTAATCTAATCACACACTAATTGAGCCCAGGCTGAATGAGGTCATGCCGTGGGATAATCAGGTATGGAATGGAGCAGCCACTGTAGAGCCTTCAGACCTGGGTTGAAATAGTATTTGAACTATTTTCCACTGCTGGGATTTACACCAGCGCTCGGCTTAAAGTTTTTCAACGACCGCCAGGATAGGATAGACTCAATGCTGGCGTAATGGAGGTGGTTCGGAGAACTACGGCGTCGTCATGATGATGAGTAACCTTGCCTTAGAACTGAAGACTTAGAGTGGAGCAGCTTCTGTATTACCAATAGGATGACTGCACAACGACCATTAGGATGGGACTTTTCCACAGCAGGGATTACGTCCGTAATGGCACCCTATTCCCAATGTAGTGCACTACTTTTGACCATGGCCCATAGTGCACCATGTAGGAAATAGGTGGTCATTTGGGACGCACACAGGGATTTTTATTGTTCACGGAATTGTGAGGTAGTTCTGAGAACTACTGTACGGTCGTGTGACTATAAGTAACCTTCAGATCTGAAGATCTTGTCAGTGTCTGCTCCCTGAGCCAATGGCTGAGTCCCAAGTGGTACCCTATTCCCTACATAGTGCACTACCTTTGACCAGGGCTCTGGTCAGAAGTAGTGCACTATATAGGGAATATGGGGCCACTTAAGACACACTCCAATGTCTTAGGCCAGGATCTTTAACTCACCGTTTACTGCTTGTGTAACAGAGGTGGAGCTGCTTCTGACAACAACAGTAACTTTTAGACACTCTCCCTCGACGTCAGCAACACAAAGGAGCTGATTGTGGACTACAGGAAACGGAGGGCCGAGCACGCTCCCATCCACATTGACGGGGCTTTAGTGGAGTGGATTGAGAGCTTCAACTTCCTCGGTGTCCACATCACTAAGGAATTAACATGGCCTACACACACCGAAACAGTCTTGGAGAAGGCACGACAACGCCTCATAAGACCACTAAACAGTTAACCAAATAGCTACCTGGACCATCTGCATTGACCCATTTTGCACCAACTCTTTTGACTCATCACATACGCTGCTGCTACTGTCTATTATGTATGCTGTTGCCTAGTTACTTTACCCCTCCCTATATGTTTGTATTATATTATTATTATTATTATTATTATTATTATTTTATTATTATTATTATTATATTATTATGTTTGCACATATCTACCTCAATTCCATCGTACCCCTGCACAGCGACTCGGTACTGGTAGCCCTGCACAGCGACTCGGTACTGGTAGCCCTGCACAGCGACTCGGTACTGGTACCCCTGCACAGCGACTCGGTACTGGTAGCCAAAGTTATCGCTACTCCTCGTGTTATTCTTTTTCTATATTTTTCTCTCTGCGTTGTTGGGAAGGACCCGTAAGTAAGCATTTCACTGTTAGTCTACACCTGTTGTTTACGAAGCATAGGACAAATGCAGGAGCTACTCTTCCTGGGGTCCACATAAAATTTACAAATACATGACAAAGTATAGAACAGTCATAGACAAGAACAACTTAAGATATTACATTAAATTCAAAATAAAAAAGAACAATAAAAGAACAGTTATATATTGGAAAGACACCAAGAGACAACAAAAATACTATTGACACACTATTCATATATACATATTAATATTGTTATATCCAGTACAGTTAAATTAGATCTTTAGAAAGAGGAGAGGCGCTGTGATACAAAATGCTTTTAATCCGTTTTTTAAAGCGAAACATTTTGCCTGATTAACCCCTGGTGACAGAGCATTCCACGATGACACGGCTCTATACATAACTGAGCGGCGAATTAAATCCATTTTTGGTTTGTTACCGTGAAGAAACCCATAGTGGCGTGCCTTCGGAAAGTATTCACACCCTTTTCCACATTTTGTTGTGTTACAGCCTGAATTTAAAATGGATTAAATTGAGATTTTGTGTCACTGGTCTACACACAATACCCCATAATGTCAAAGTGGAATTATGTTTTTATACATTTTTACAAATTAATTAAACATGAAAAGCTGAAATGCCTTGAATCAATAAGTATTCAACCCCTTTCGTTATGGCATGCTTAATACATTCAGGAGTAAAAGTGTGTGGGTCAGTGTCCAGACCTTAGAGAGACAGATGGGAGAAAAGGTGATCTCCTCTGCCCCTGGCTAGGAATTAAAAGCAGACTGATAAGTGCCACACACTGCAATTAGGCTATTGGATCTGATGCACTTAATGTAGTATGGATGGATTAAGTAGATGATGCATTCATCCATAACTCAGCTAACTCTGTATGATACAGACAGAGACAGTGCTTTGAGCGGACGTGACCAAACTGAAGAGAGCTTTTTGTTAGGCAAACACTCCCAGTGCTCACAAGACAGAGCAGAGTCCAGGTATCAAACTCTTCTCTTCTATCCTATTTTATTGTATTGTATCGTATTGTATTCTATTGTAGTCTATTGTATTGTATTATATTGTATTATATTGTATTATATTGTATTGTATTGTATTCTATTGCATTCTATTCTATTGCATTCTATTGTATTGTATTCTATTGTATTCTATTGTATTGTATTCTATTGTATTCTATTGTATTGTATTCTATTGCATTATATTGTATTGTATTCTATTGTATTCTATTGTATTGTATTGTATTGTATTGTATTCAATTGTATTGTATTCTATTGCATTCTATTGCATTGTATTCTATTCTATTGTATTCTATTGCATTCTATTGTATTGTATTCTATTGCATTCTATTGCATTGTATTCTATTCTATTGTATTCTATTCTATCAAGCCAAATGAAAGACAGAAAGTATCAGATGAAGTACAGCTATTGGCTGTTGTGAGATGAGACACTGTGCACATTCAGCCAGGTCACCCGTGATACAAGTCAGTATTCGACGTCCATCCATGTCGGAGGATGTCGGGAGATGACATGGAACCCGGCCACTAGGGGCAACAGTGAGTGCTGTTACCTTCACGTAGGTTTGGGATGGCAATTGGGCATAAGCATCTGCCTCTGATAGCAAAGGTTGCATGTTTGAATCTAGTGATTGAAAGTTTTGTTGAGATTTTTGTTTTAAGCCTATCCCAAACCTTAACCCTTACCTTAACCATTCAGAGTTAATGCCAAACCTTAAGATTTCGGCGTTAATGCCTAAACTTAACCCTAACCTTACAAATGTGGAGTTAATGCCGAAACTTAACCTTAAACACTTCGAGATTTGGCGTTTGGAACAACTTAGAAATATGACGTTTGGAACAACTTAGAAATTTGATGTTTGCGAAACATGGATGAACATCTAATTCTGACGTGAGACTGTGAGAGCTAGTTGTGCACATTCTAGTGATGACACTGTGCACTCAGCTCAATGCCAGTTCTACTTGAACCACAGCCTCCATCGTTCAATAATGGTCTACAAATCTGGGAGCTGGACAGAAAGAAAAATATCCAGTGTGTCAAAACAGAGCAGAGCAGGGTTGGTGGGACATTCTCAGGATAACTTTGTCTCACCACAAACCGTATTACTTTTCCATGTGAATTCGACTTCAAAACAACTCAATAAAGCAATAAGGACAAGTTGCCAATGCATATCTCTGGTTGTGGATGTGGTCAAGCCAGTGCTAATAAGTCTGTGGCTTAGTGTCTACCGCTGCACGGAACCTTACAGTCTGACTGTGGCAGACCTGGGTTCAAATAGTATTTTAAATCATTTAAAATACTTGATCTGTGCTTGATGGAGCTTACCTGGCACAACGGAGTAGTCCCAAAACCACACCCTCATCTGGCACCGCAGACGGGCTAAAGCAAACCTTTAAATTATTTTAAAGATTTCTAATAGTATTTGAACCCAGGTCAGGTCTGTAGGCTTGCATGGTGAACAGATGCTATGATTATGAAGAGACTGACAACCATATGTTTTCACTGCTTTTCAATCTCTCTCTCTCTCTCTCTCTCTCTCTCTCTCTCTCTCTCTCTCTCTCTCTCTCTCTCTCTCTCTCTCTCTCTCTCATCCTCTTCATATTAGCACTATGTCTACGTCCCAAATGACACCCTGTTATCTATTTAGTGCACCCATAGGGCTTTGGTCAAAAGTAGTGCACTTTATACGGAATGGGTTGCCATTTGAGATGCAGCCTATTATAGCATAGCTACATGGAGTAAAAAGTATGCCCAAAGGAGAATTCCCATTGTGAATGTATTTCAGGAGTAGGCTTAACCTTAACTGGTTCTAGAACAGAATCTTCAACGGTCACCTCTCCCAAAGAAGTCATGTGTTGGCAGAGCAGTACTGAACCCCAAATGAAGGGGTAGGTAACAACACATCTGCCACGCTGATCCTCAACACGGGGGCCCCTCAGGGGTGTGTGCTCAGTCCCCTCCTGTACTCCCTGTTCACCCATGACTGCATGGCCAGGCACGACTCCAACACCATCACTAAGTTTTCCGACGACACAACAGTGGTAGGCCTGATCACAGACAACGATGAGACAGCCTATAGGGAGGAGGTCAGAGACCTGGCCGTGTAGTGCCAGGATAACAACCTCTCCCTCAACGTGACCAAGACAAAGGAGATGATTGTGGACTACAGGAAAAAAAAGAGGACTGAGCACGCCCCCATTCTCATCGACGGGGCTGTAGTGGAACAGGTTGAGAGCTTCAAGTTCCTTGGTGTCCACATCACCAACGAACTATCATGGTCCAAACACACCAAGACAGTTGTGAAGAGGGCACGACAAAGCCTATTCCCCCTCAGGAGACTGAACAGATTTGGCATGGGTCCTCAGATCCTCAAAAATGTCTACAGCTGCACCATTGAGAGCATCCTGACTGGTTGCATCACCGCCTGGTATGGCAACTGCTCGGCCTCCGACCGCAAGGCACTACAGAGGGTAGTGCGTACGGCCCAGTACGTCACTGGGGCCAAGCTTCCTGCCATCCAGGACCTCTATACCAGGCGGTGTCAGAGGAAGGCCCTCAAAATTGTCAAAGACTCCAGCCACCCTAGTCATAGACTGTTCTCTCTGCTACCGCACGGCAAGTGGTACCGGAGTGCCAAGTCTAGGTCCAAAAGACTTCTCAACAGCTTCTACCTCCAAGCCATAAGACTCCTGAACAGCTAATCATGGCTACCCGGACTATTTGCACTGCCCCCCCCCCCCCCCCCCCCACCCCATCTTTTTACGCTGCTGCTACTCTGTTAATTATTTATGCATAGTCACTTTAACTCTACCCACATGTACATATTACCTCAACTACCTCAACTAGCCGGTGCCCCCGCACATTGACTCTGCACCGGTACCCCCCTGTATATAGCCTCCCTACTGTCATTAAATTTTTTTCTCAACACTTTTTTGTTGTTGTTGTTTTATTTTACTTTTTTTTAAAGAAATAAATGCATTGTTGGTTAAGGACTGTAAGTAAGCATTTCACGGTAATGTCTACACCTGTTGTATTCGGCGCATGTGGCAAATAACATTTGATTTGATTTGATTTGATTTGAATCACTTTCACCTGACATCAGTTTTGATGTAAAATGTGTGTGTGGACATGGTGACAGATGAACGATGGTGTTGGATGGCGTTGGATGGACATAGAGCATAGGCATTAGACAAACACTCCAGCGCCCCTTCAAATCCCTGCACCCTGCATCACTGTCCACATAAAAAAAGCCACAATGTTATATAGCTGTACCTGTCGGTGCACACACACACACAAACACAGGCACGCACCCACCAAAGGGACTCATTTCGTGGAACAACCCAGGAGCTGTCTACAGTACCTGCACACACACGTACAGTTCCTGTGTGCCGTCCCTGACTATCAGTATTGTGGCAGGCTAGTTATCTAACACCACACTAATTAGCCATGCAGCCCCACTGACAGACAGGGCCATGGGCCTAATCACTACCGTTAGTCCTCCTGCACTTTAACTCCAGACATAGGTAGCCCCGACTGAGACCTGAACCCTGGTCCAGCAACTGTCAACCCAACACCTTAGCCGTTATGCCAAGAGATCTGAACCTCTGGATGAGGTCACTGAGTGTTGGGTTAAGGTCTCTACAGTCTACAGTATATTCCATTCAGCAGATACTGCACACCATAAATGGGGGATACTGGCTAATGACCCTAGATGGCTCACAAGTCTCCTAGACGTCTTAGCACTCTAGGTTTTGGGGAAATTATTATCAATCACAGGTAAACATTACGGTTGGCAGGTAAATTAGACTCTGTTGTCATGTTGGATGAATAGCCTACTGATTTAAAGGGACAGGGTAGTCTCATATATCAGTCTGTCTGAGAGGGGTATGGGAGGGGTATGGGAGGGAGGGGTATGGGAGGGGGTATGGGAGGGGTATGAGAGGGGTATGGGAGGGAGGGGTATGGGAGGGGGTATGGGAGGGGTATGGGAGGGGTATGGGAGTGGTATGGGAGGGGTATGAAAGGGGTATGGGAGTGGTATGAAAGGGGGTATGGGAGTGGTATGGGAGGGGGTATGGGAGGGGTATGGGAGGGAGGGGTATGAGGAGGGGTGAGGGGGTATGGGAGGGAGGGGGTATGGGAGGGGTATGGGAGGGGTATGGGAGGGAGGGGTATGAGAGGGAGGGGTATGGGAGGGAGGGGGTATGAGGGAGGGGTATGGGAGGGGTATGGGAGGGAGGGGTATGGGAGGGGTATGGGAGGGTATGGGAGTGGTATGGGAGGGAGGGGTATGGGAGGGAGGTATGGGAGGGAGGGTATGGGAGGGTATGGGAGGGGGGTATGGGAGGGGTATGGGAGGAGGGGTATGGGAGGGGGTATGGGAGTGGTATGGGAGGGAGGGGTATGGGAGGGGTATGGGAGGGAGGGGTATGGGAGGGGTATGGGAGGGGTATGGGAGGGGTATGGGAGGGTATGGGAGGGAGGGGGTATGGGAGGGTATGGGAGGGTATGGGAGGGGGTATGGGAGGGAGGGGTATGGGAGGGGTATGGGAGGGAGGGGTATGGGAGGGGTATGGGAGGGGTATGGGAGGGGTATGGGAGGGGTATGGGAGGGGTATGAGAGGGGGGTAGGGGAGGGAGGGGTATGGGAGTGGTAGGAGAGGGGAATGGGAGAGATGTGGGAGGGGTATGGGAGGGGTATGGGAGGGGTATGGGAGGGGTATGAAAGGGGTATGGGAGGGGTATGGGAGGGGGTATGGGAGGGAGGGGTATGGGAGGGGTATGGGAGGGAGGGGGTATGGGAGGGAGGGGTATGGGAGGGGTATGGGAGGGGTATGGGAGGGGGTATGGGAGTGGTAGGAGAGGGGAATGGGAGAGATGTGGGAGGGGTATGGGAGGGGTATGGGAGGGTATGGGAGGGGTATGGGAGGGAGGGGTATGGGAGGGGTATGGGAGGGAGGGGTATGGGAGGGGTATGGGAGGGTATGGGAGGGAGGGGAGGGTATGGGAGGGGGTATGGGAGGGAGGGGTATGGGAGGGGTATGGGAGGGGTATGGGAGGGGGTATGGGAGGGGTATGGGAGGGGTATGAGAGGGGTATGAGGGGGGTATGGAAGGGGTATGGGAGGGGTAGGAGAGGGGAATGGGAGAGATGTGGGAGGGGTATGGGAGGGGTATGGGAGGGGTATGGGAGGGAGGGGTATGGGAGGGGTATGGGAGGGGTATGGGGAGGGAGGGGTATGGGAGGGGTATGGGAGGGAGGGGTATGGGAGGGATATGGGAGGGGTATGGGAGGGGTATGGGAGGGAGGGGTATGGGAGGGGTATGGGAGGGAGGGGTATGGGAGGGGTATGAAAGGGGGTATGGGAGGGGTATGGGAGGGAGGGGTATGGGAGTGGTATGGGAGGGGTATGAGGGGGTATGGAAGGGGTATGGGAGGGTAGGGGGAGGAGGGGTATGGGAGTGGTAGGAGAGGGGAATGGGAGAGATGTGGGAGGGGTATGGGAGGGGTATGGGAGGGGTATGGGAGGGAGGGAGTATGGGAGGGGGTATGGGAGGGGTATGAGAGGGGTATGGGAGGGGTATGGGAGGGGTATGAGAGGGGTATGGGAGGGGTATGGGAGGGGTATGAGAGGGGTATGGGAGGGGTATGGGAGGGGTATGGGAGGGAGGGGGTATGGGAGGGGTATGGGAGGGGTATGGGAGGGGTGATGGGAGGGGTATGGGAGGGGTATGGGAGGGGGATGGGAGGGGTATGGGAGGGGTATGGGAGGGGTATGGGAGGGGAGGGGGTATGGGAGGGGTATGAGAGGGAGGGAGGGGGTATGGGAGGGTATGAGAGGGGGTATGGGAGGGGTATGGGAGGGGTATGAGAGGAGTATGAGAGGGGGTATGGGAGGGGTATGAGAGGGGTATGGGAGGGTATGAGAGGGGGTATGAGAGGGGGTATGAGAGGGGTATGGGAGGGGTATGGCAGGGGTATGGGAGGGAGGGGTATGGGAGTGGTAGGAGAGGGGAATGGGAGAGATGTGGGAGGGGTATGGGAGGGGTATGGGAGGGGTATGAGAGAGGTATGGGAGGGGTATGGGAGGGGTATGAGAGGGGTATGCTGCCAGTCCTCCTCTCTGCTGCCAGTCCTCCTCTCTGCTGCCAGACCTCCTCTTTGCTGCCAGTCCACCTCTCTGCTGCCAGTCCTCCTCTCTGCTGCCAGTCCTCCTCTCTGCTGCCAGCCCTCCTCTCTGCTGCCAGTCCTCCTCTCTGCTGCCAGTCCTCCTCTCTGCTGCCAGACCTCCTCTTTGCTGCCAGTCCACCTCTCTGCTGCCAGTCCTCCTCTCTGCTGCCAGTCCTCCTCTCTGCTGCCAGCCCTCCTCTCTGCTGCCAGTCCTCCTCTCTGCTGCCAGTCCTCCTCTCTGCTGCCAGTCCTCCTCTCTGCTGCCTGGCATACATGGTGAACCACACTTCTATTGTTGCATGAACAATTAAGACTTGGACTGCGTCTCAAACGGCACTCTATTCCCCCCTGGTCAAAAGTAGTGCACTGTAAAGGGATTAGGGCGCCATTTGGGACACAGACTTGGTTTACAGACCCGATGCAGACTTTACATTGGCTTTGGAAGGCTCAATGAACAGTTGACCTAAAGTAAACAACCAAATTAAACAACAGAAGCATTGTTTTACTACAGTCATGATATAGAGCAATATTCCTTGCCTTGTTGTGTGTGTGTGTGTGTTTGTGTGTGAGTGTGTGTGTGTGTGTGTGTGTGTGTGTGTGTGTGTGTGTGTGTGTGTGTGTGTGTGTGTGTGTGTGTGTGTGTGTGTGTGTGTGTGTGTGTGTGTGTGTGTGTGTGTGTGTGTGTGTGTGTGTGTGTGTGTGTGTGTGTGTGTGTGTGTGTGTGTGTGTGTGTGTGTGTGTGTGTGTGTGTGTGTGTGTGTGGACGTGGACGTGTTTAACTATACTTGTGGGGACCAGAAGTCCCCACAAGAATAGTAAACCAAGAACAATTTGACCAACTGGGGACATTTTGTTGGTCCCCACAAGGTCAAATGCTATTTTTAAGGGGTTTAGGGTTAAGGTTAGAATTAGTTTTAGGGTTAGAATTAGGTTTAGGGTTAGGGTTAGGAGCTAGGGTTAGGTTTAGGGTTAGGGTTAAGGTTAGGTTTTTGGGTTAAGGTTAGGGTTAGGGTAAGAGTACGGGTTAGGGTTAGGGTTAGGTTCAGGGTTAGGGTTATGTTTAGGTGTAGGGTTAGGGGTTAGGGAAAATAGGATTTTGAATGGGACTGAATTGTATGTCCCCACAAGGTTAGCTGCGCAAGACTGTGTGTGTGTGTGTGTGTGTGTGTGTGTGTGTGTGTGTGTGTGTGTGTGTGTGTATGTGTGTGAGAGAGAGAGAGTAGGCAGAACATTGCATTAAACAGCAGGGTATTCCAATTGAAATGACTATTTACATCGTTAAAAATAACCCACGATAATCCAACCGTAATGATCGCTGCAGAATTTGCACATATCCCCATCATTGTTCCTGGCAGGCTTCACATAAACCTTAAGAATCACAACAATGAGAAATGAGAGCTCGGAGAAATAGTATTATTCTGCTACGCACAGCATGACTAACACAGAGGCTGCGATCCCAAATGGAACCCTATGTAGGGCCCTGGTCAAAAGTAGTGCACTATATAGGGAATAGGGTGCCATTTGGGATGCAGACAGACAGACATTCATCCTATTGTCCACAGTCCAAACAACGAGAGTAATGCCAGGGATGGAGGGAGGCTGCCACATCGTACAATTAACTTTTCACAAACAATGCTTTAGAAAGATTAGCTTCCCACAATGGACATATCCTCTTCCGATACCGTTTCAAATGCCTGGGGCAAAGCCAGTACCGGGAAATATTCAGGGATTTAGTCTAGTTAGTCTAGGCCTAGCCTAAACCTACACAAAAGGCCAGATTGATTAACAACCCAGAACAAAGATTCACAACACAACTTTGGTGAACACTGAGAACACAGCGTGCCTCTGTTTCTGTTTCAGTGTCTATATCTGTGTCTGTGTCTGTGTCTGTGTCTGTGTCTGTGTCTGTGTCTGTGTCTGTGTCTGTGTCTGTGTCTGTGTCTGTGTCTGTGTCTGTGTCTGTGTCTGTATCTGTGTCTATATCTGTGTCCTGTGCAGTATACAGATCTCTCGTGCTTTGTTGCCCTGAGTGTCTATGTGTCTTGTTACAGGAGGGGGTCGCAGTTCCGGAGTGACCCACTAGGTGTCATCCTCCGACAACCTTAGGCACCTCCTCACTCACAGTCTGGACTAATCAGTATCCTATTGGTGTCACCTGTGTCTACCAGTTCACCTGTATTTATGCCCTCACTTCCCTGTGTTCCCTTGCTCCGTTTTCTCTGTTAGTTTCTCTATGTCCAGCAGTACTACTCAGTGTCTGTTCAGAGACCTATGTACAGGTACTTGACTTACTAGACTCCCTGCGGACCTTGCATCTTTTCACTCCCTCCTCTCTACATTTTCTTCATCTGTTTCTGGTGCTAAGGCCACTTTCTACCACTCTAAATTCCAAGCATCTGCCTCTAACCCTAGGAAGCTCTTTGCCACATTCTCCTCCCTGCTGAATCCTCCTCCCCCCTCCCTCTCTGTGGATGACTTCGTCAACCACTTTGAAAAGAAGGTTGACGACATCCGATCCTCGTTTGTTAAGTCAAATGACACTGCTGGTCCTGCTCACACTGCCCTACCCTATGCTTTGACTTCTTTCTCCCCCCTCTCCAGATAAAATCTTGCGACTTGTGACTGCAGGCCGCCCAACAACCTGCCCGCTTGACCCTATCCCCCTCCTCTCTTCTCCAGACCATCTCCGGTGACCTTCTCCCTACCTCACCTCGCTGATCAACTCATCCTTGACCGCTGGCTATGTCCCTTCCGTCTTCAAGAGAGCGAGAGTTGCACCCCTTCTCAAAAACCAACACTCGATCCCTCTGATGTCAACAACTACAGACCAGTATCCCTTCTTTCTTTTCTCTCCAAAACTATTGAGCGTGCCGTCTTTAGCCAACTCTCTTGCTATCTCTCTCAGAATGACCTTCTTGATCCAAACCAGTCAGGTTTCAAAACTGGTCATTCAACTGAGACTGCTCTTCTCTGTGTCACGGAGGCTCTCCGCACTGCTAAAGCTAACTCTCTCTCCTCTGCTCTTGTCCTTCTAGACCTGTCTGCTGCCTTTGATACTGTGAACCATCAGATCCTCCCTCTCCACCCTCTCCGAGCTGGGCATCTCCGGCGCGGCTCACTCTTGGATTGCGTCCTACCTGACCGGTCGCTCCTACCAAGTGGCGTGGCGAGAAGCTGTCTCTGCACCATGTGCTCTCACCACTGGTGTCCCCCAGGGCTCAGTTCTAGGCCCTCTCCTATTCTCGCTATACACCAAGTCACTTGGCTCTGTCATATCCTCACATGGCCTCTCCTATCATTGCTACGCTGACGATACACAACTAATCTTCTCCTTTCCCCCTTCTGATAACCAGGTGGCGAATCGCATCTCTGCATGTCTGGCAGACATATCAGTATGGATGACGGATCACCACCTCAAGCTGAACCTTGGCAAGACGGCGCTGCTCTTCCTCCCGGGGGAAGGACTGCCCGTTCCATGATCTCGCCATCACGGTTGACAACTCTGTTGTGTCCTCCTCCCAGAGTGCGAAGAGCCTTGGCGTGACCCTGGACAACACCCTGTCGTTCTCCGCTAACATCAAGGCGGTGACCCGATCCTGTAGGTTCATGCTCTACAACATTCGGAGAGTACGACCCTGCCTTACACAGGAAGCGGCACAGGTCCTAATCCAGGCACTTGTCATCTCCCGTCTGGATTACTGCAACTTCGCTGTTGGCTGGGCTCCCTGCCTGTGCCATTAAACCCCTACAACTCATCCAGAATGCCGCAGCCCGTCTGGTGTTCAACCTTCCCAAGTTCTCTCCACGTCACCCCCGCTCCTCCGCACACTCCACTGGCTTCCAGTTGAAGCTCCGCATCTGTTACAAGACCATGGTGCTTGCCTATGGAGCTGTGAGGGGAACGGCACCTCCGTACCTTCAGGCTCTGATCAGTCCCTACACCCAAACGAGGGCATTGCGTTCATCCACCTCTGGCCTGCTGGCTCCCCTTCCTCTGCGGAAGCATAGTTCCCGCTCAGCCCAGTCAAAACTGTTCGCTGCTCTGGCACCCCAATGGTGGAACAAGCTCCCTCACGACGCCAGGACAGCGGAGTCACTCACCACCTTCCGGAGACATTTGAAACCCCACCTCTTTAAGGAATACCTGGGATAGGATAAAGTAATCCTTCTACCCCCCCCCAAAAAAAAAAAAATATATATATATATATATAATTATAATAAAAAATAGGGGGAAAAAAATAGAAATATTAAAAAGAGAGATAAAAATAACAATAAAATTAGGAAAAAAATTAAATAAAAAATAAAAAAAATTGTAAAGTGGTTATCCCACTGGCTATAAGGTGAATGCACCAATTTGTAAGTCGCTCTGGATAAGAGCGTCTGCTAAATGACGTAAATGTAAATGTAAGTTTTTTCCCTGTTTCGTTATTTTTTTCAGTCGTAGGTAATATTTCGTATTTTGGCTGTCAGCTTGTTGTTGGAGACTTATTTTCTCTGCCTTTCTTTTATCGTGATAAGTCCGTTATTTTGTATTCTGGCTTTGGGACCACTGGTAAAGATCCTTGTTTCACCATCTCTGCCTACTGCCTACTGTATATCCTGCTCCGCACCTGGGTCACACCTCACACCAACCCTTAGAGTGTCTGTGTTGTGTCTGTGATGTATTGGAGTTGTGCCGCAGAGCATCATGTGTTGAGATGAGCACGTTCCAGATAAATGGTTGAATCGCTATAAATACGTGGTTATGAAACCCACGAGACATAATAAAAGATTGGCGACGAGTAAGTCTGAATCTACTGGAACTATTCTGTCCGGAAGAAGTCGGTTTTTACAAGTTTAGAACTGTTATTTTCCGTGGTACAGTCTAGGCTAATTGCTAGCAGAGGCAAGTTCATAGCCTAGCTAGCTAAGAGAGAGAGTTAGCATCGTCATGGACGGCAGAAAAGCATTCGAGACGGACGTCGGAGCGGGAAAACAACGTCATTAAAAGGGAGGAATATACAGTGTGTAAAGGAAAGGACATTTATTCAGCTGTGAAGACGAACTTTGGAATTTAAAACTGCTAAATGTGTGAACTTGAGGATAAAATGTCAGTGAGTGAAGGGAATGAAGGGTTAAGGTTAGCCCTAACCCACGTGACTGAGGAAAACATTGCCATGGTTGAGGACAATACTGAAGTGAGTGACAATCTGGAGCCTTTTGAGAAACAAAAAATTGCAGAAATTGTTGGAAACATTAAAACAGTTTGATGAAAGTGTTGAGCAGTGGAACTCGTATACAGAGCACACATCTTGGAGGGCAACCACCACCACCACCACCACCACCACCACCACCACCACCTCTATGATGACTGACTGACAGCCCTCCGAGGAGAATGGGATTGGAACGCTGCTTTGTCATTTGGATGCTGCGCTTCTGTTTTTTCTAGGCTAACCCTTTTTTCAGCTTTGTTATGAAACATAGTGGCTTTGTGTGAACATGGGTGAATGGAGTCACATTTTATCTCTGACGCGTATAGCCAATGATAACGACACTGTGTAGTGTACACCTGTAAAAGTCTGCCAAAGCCAAAGCTTCTTTAATCAGCATCGTAACACACACACAAACTCACCGCTTCTGTAATCAGTTACTATGATCTTCTAAATGAGCAGCTGTGGTTCTGGAGGTTATGCAAGTAAAGGCTAGACCAGACCAGACCAGGCCAGACGAGGGAAGAAGTCACAGGTGTCCAGCAGACCTACCTGAGTTCAAAGACTATCTGAAATCAAAGAAAACACTCAAAATACTCTGACAAAGATGTCATGTGACGTCAAAACATCAGTATACCTGTGTTCATCCAATCATGGAATAAATCCTGAACCAAGAAGATATATATCCCTGCCTGTTTATTGAGTTCTCCAACCTGTTTACCATCAATTAGTCATTTTTGGAAAGTTATTTATTGGGTAAGCCCTATCACTAGATATCCAATTGTTTTTGAACCCAGGTTTATTGGGTAAGCCCTATCACTAGATATCCAATAGTTTTTTAACCCAGGTTTATTGGGTAAGCCCTATCACTAGATATCCAATAGTTTTTGAACCCAGGTTTATTGGTTAAGCCCTATCACTAGATATCCAATAGTCTTTGAACCCAGGTTTATTGGGTAAGCCCTATCACTAGATATCCAATATTTGTTGAACCCAGGTTTATTGGGTAAGCCCTATCACTAGATATCCAATGGAATTTGAACCCATGTTTATTGGGTAAGCCCTATCACTAGATATCCAAAAGTATTTGAACCCAGGTCTGGAGTCTAGCTGGAATACACTAATATAATAATGCAAACCATAAATACCCGAGCATAACTTACCTACACAACAGCAGTCTTAATAGCTTCTAGTGTTGTTACTCAAAACAGTCTGAAAACGGATAGCAGATCAAACAAGACAGTTCAAGCTCTAGTTTATATTTCATATGCACAGGATACACATGCTTACTTAATAACATAGAATAGAATACAACTTCTGCATAAGCATAAATAAGCAACATCTCAACTTGCTAGATCAAAGCATGAATCAGTAGCCAACACCACATGAACGGCGTCAGGGCCCACCTTGAACAAATCGAAGGTGCATGTTCAGCACCAGCCTCCTGCTCCAACACTGCTGCCATAAGTCATAAGCTGTACCATGAGAGGGACATTAGCCTACGCTTTGCCCTTCTCGGCCTGACACAAATTATTATTAGTTTTTTTCAACCATATATGACTGGGCACAACAACAACAAAGAATCCCACTGCACGTTGGAAACAACGATACTGGTCAAGTGGACTACATACACATACACACACACACAAACACACACACACAGTCGTAACCTTCTCAGAGGGCACCACAGAGTCTAGATGTGCACGTTTTGCAAATGTTTAGAAGGCAATTTTTTCAGAAGGCTACTTACTGATGAGTCACTGTTCCCCTCCAGCTCAATGAGGAGACACTTATAAACCTTTTTCACATGGCTGAGCTGAGTCAAACCAATCCCAACGGTACTAGACTGGCCTGTTTAGATGTACTGGTTATGACCAGCAGTGACAACCAATGGTACGCTACATTAGTTTTTGACAACCAACAGTATGCTACATTGGTTTTTGACAACCAACAGTATGCTACATTGGTTTTTGACAACCAACAGTATGCTACATCGGTTTTTGACAACCAACAGTATGCTACATTGGTTTTTGACAACCAACAGTACGCTACATCGGTTTATGACAACCAACAGTATGCTACATTGGTTTTTGACAACCAACAGTACGCTACATTGGTTTTTGACAACCAACAGTACGCTACATCGGTTTATGACAACCAACAGTACGCTACATTGGTTTATGACAACCAACAGTACGCTACATCGGTTTTTGACAACCAACAGTATGCTACATTGGTTTTTGACAACCAACAGTACGCTACATTGGTTTATGACAACCAACAGTACGCTATTATTGGTTTATGACAACCAACAGTATGCTACATTGGACCAACACCAACAACAACATACACATTCCAAGTATACCAGAGAGACTATGTGAAACATGATTAGAAGCAGGTCTATTAAGAGAAAACTGAGTTATATTTGGGATGCAATCTCACATAAATGGATGTATTGACAATAAATCTGCTAATGCTCGTTGACATGGTGGTAAGGTGAGGGACATGGCTTATACTAGCTTGCCAGGAGAGTGTGGTGGTGGCTAGTTACTGTTGGCTCAAATTCTTCAACTGATGATCAGGTGTAATGATGCTCAAATCAATATGTGGTGGTAAGAAGGAAACACAGACACTTCGTCAAAGTATTACGATTATTCTTTAGTTAATGCAATTGCAGGCAGAAGTTAGTACAGAGTACAATATTGATAGCTCTCCCCAAGTTATGCAAGGTGTCTAAGACATCCTGTAACTTATAAAGCCTCCTCGACCCTTCATAGCGTGACTTCCCTAACAACAACAACAGCTTAATAAATCTTGTCAGTATTTTAATAACTTCAAAAACATGGGTTTGACCGATACTTTACTCCTCATAGAGGAACTAGACAGTATCATCTTGCGACATTCAACATTTCATAAGGGAGATGTAAGCATCTTCTAGATGAAGGGGATTCTTCTGCGGTTAGGTGCAGCTTCCTCTTTTCACAGAACCAGACAGCTTGGATGTCGGTACCAGACACAGGGCCTCAGTAGAGCAGGTGCGTAGGCATTCGTCTGAGACCCCTTCACTACAAACCTATTTTCAATATAGAAAACGATATGCAATATACAGTATTTGGGGACATAATTAACATAAAGTATACTGGCATGCACAGCATTGGGCTTTTGTGTTGGCAGTTTATGTCAGTGATAATGTTTTGGGATTGTGCTGTTTTTCAAACAGTTCGTAGTAAATTCCTTCTGGGTATTATCGTAAATATCCACCATTAGGCCTAGACTTTTTGGAATAGACAAAATTGTTGTTGTGCAAGAAGCTGGTTACATGCATATTATCCAACCCCACGACATAGACCACAAACACAAAACCAGACTGACTTTTGTTTTTATTTTTTCAGTTCCTTCTGTTGTTAGTCACTATATTGTTTTGATGGGTCAATTATTTTTGAAAAAGCAGTTTAATAAACAAATAAATCACCTTGAGAAAGACGCAGTATAAATCAACCACATAAACACATGGTCAGTTTCAGGACAACACAGTAGCCCTTTATATACAGACAGACCCAAAGGATTTGATTCCAACCTTTTACAAGTAAATAAACTGTTTATAGAATTCCTTTGGTTGGGCTCCTAAGGCTACTGGCAGCCTCTGGTTTAACTCATTCCAGATTTCCATTTTACATAACAGACTTTGTTAAATGCCTAACACATTGTAACGTAGTAAATGGTCGGCCTGCCAGCAGAAACCCAAAATCCAAGTCCACCCGAACCCCGATACAGAGGACCCGAGTGTGTTTATTTTACGCTAATAAGGTTAATTTATTGACCTATAGAAGGCCTAGCCAACATATAAAGACCTATTTGTTAACCAAAAGAGAAACTTGGCTGATAAACATGATCATGTCTAGGTCTGGTTGTCGTCGGGTCCATTCGGGTCTGATCTCGGGTCTGTTTGGATCTCGGGTCTGTTCGGATCTCGGGTCTGTCCGGGTCTGATCTCGGGTCTGTCCGGGTCTGATCTCGGGTCTGTCCGGGTCTGATCTCGGGTCTGTTCGGGTCTGATCTCAAGTCTGTTCGGTCCGGGTCTGATCTCGGGTCTGTTCGGGTCTGATCTCGGGTCTGTCCGGGTCTGTTCGGGTCCGGGTCTGATCTCGGGTCTGTCCGGGTCTGATCTCGGGTCTGTCCGGGTCTGATCTCGGGTCTGATCTTGGGTATGTCTGGGTCTTGGGTCTGTTCGGGTCCGGGTCTGATCTCGGGTCTGATCTCGGGTCTGTCCGGGTCTGATCTCGGGTCTGTTTGGTCCAGGTCTGATCTCGGGTCTGTCCGGGTCTGATCTCGGGTCTGTCCGGGTCTGATCTCGGGTCTGTCCGGGTCTGATCTCGGGTCTGTCCGGGTCTGATCTCGGGTCTGTTCGGGTCCGGGCCCCCCTTTCTTTTTTATTTTATGATTGGGTCCGTTCTGGTCCTGGGATGATTGTCCTCATGTCCGTTTGGATCCTGGTCCAACTTTTTGGACCCGAGAGGAACCCTAAGACAGACAGACAGAGAGATCAGGTGAAGCTTGACACGGTTTGTTTTTTTCAATAAATGATGATTCTAACCTGCCATGGTCAAGTCATATAATGACTCCAGAAAGTAAAAGAAAACACTGGGCACAGAGAATTGCCATAATTTATATTTTCTCATGACCAGATTCTAGCTAGTAGCCTAAACAACATAACAGACAGTTGGTGTTGAACACACATGTTGTGATGGAATTCATGTAGACAAGGCTCTGTAGACAGGAATAAACAGTTTACTATAGCTGCTAGCATGTGTTTTCACACACGCACACACGCAATCCTTCCATCTATTTCTGTCAGAGAAACTCTCTCAGGCTATTTCCTGCTTAGAGGGATTGGAGTGGGACAGGACAACACTAGATTCCACTAGACTAGAGCACTATGGTTGCCTCTCAAATGGCACCCTACAAAGAAAGGGGCCATCTAGAACCTAAAAGGGTTCTTTGGCTCCAGGTAGAACCCTTTTGGTTCCCTTTCCACAGAGGGTTCTACATGGAACCCAAAGGGTTCGACCTGGAACCAAAAAGGGTTCCGCTATTGGGACAGCCGAAGAACCCTTTCGGAACCATAGAACCCTTTTGGAACTTTTTTTTTTTTAAAGAGTGTATTCCGTTTATTGTGCACTACTTTTGACCTGGGCCCATAGTGACCACGATGGGATGTATAGAAATTATGGACAGAATGTGGATTCAATATGTAGTATATCTGAAGAATACGTAGATAGAATAGTATATGTACAGCAATAGTTGAATAGGATGGCCTTGACTAGAATACACTATATACATATGAAATGGGTAAAACAGTATGTAAACATTATTAAAGTGACCAGTGTTCCATGACTATGTGAATAACGCAGCAGCCTCTAAGGTGCAGGGTTCAGTAACCGAGTGGTAGCCGGCTAGTGACAGTGACTAAAGTTCAGAGCAGGCTACTGGGCGGAGGCTGGCTAGTGGTGACTATTTAACAGTCTGATGGCCTTGAGATAGAAGCTGTTTTTCAGTCTCTCTGTCCCAGCTTTGATGCACCTGTACTCACCTCGCCTTCTGGATGGTAGCAGGTTGAACAGACTGTAGCTCGGTTGGCTGAGGTCCTTGATTATCTTCTTGGCCTTCCTGTGACACCGGGTGCTGTAGATATCCTGTAGGGCAGGCATTCTCTCTCTCTCTCTCTCTCTCTCTCTCTCTCTCTCTCTCTCTCTCTCTCTCTCTCTCTCTCTCTCTGACAGGTTTTGCTGTCACCCAAATGTCTATCACTGCGCTTCAACCATTTAAAAGCACAGCAAAGTTAATATTTCTGATATTTTGTTTATTTATACAACAGATGAATGTGATATCACTGTGGTGCTTCATTTATGAAGATAAAACACCAGGTAAAAAAAACCTAACTGTCATTATAGTTCCTATAATGACTAAAATAGCTTTTTACCACCTGGGGAACATTGCCAAGGTGCGGCCGTTTCTGTCTCAGGCTGATACAGAGAGACTCATCCAAGCTTTTATTACAAGCAGGCTTGACTACTGTAATGCTCTCCTGTCTGGTCTACCCAAGAAATCATTGGTCAACTGCAAAACATACAGAATGCTGCAGCACGGGTACTGATCAAGACCAGATGGAGAGCACACATTACACCGGGTTCACACATTATCCATTACACTGTGTTTAAGGTCTCTGCACTGGCTGGCTTCCTGAGAGTTTTATAATTCATTTTAAGATTCTTCTATTGGTTTTTAAATCAAATCCACGATTGTGCACCCCAATACGTCAGACATGCTTTTAAGTTATATACCCAGTAGGTCCCTCAGGTCCTCTGGCACTGGTCTTTTAACTAATCCCAAAGCCTAGGACCAAGAGGCATGAAGAGGCAGCCTTTAGTTATTATGCCCCCAGCTTCTGGAATAGCCTGCCAGAGAACCTGAGGGGGGCCGAAACTGGGTACGTATTTAAAAGAGATCTTAAAACACACATTTTTAGCTTTTCTTTTCCTTAGGGTGCTTTTTAGTCATTTAGTTTTTATTGTTATTATTTTGTTATTTATCCTCTTATGTTTGTTGTGTAGTAAATATTTTAATTTCATTGTTTTTTCTTAGTTTTTTCTTGTGAAGCACATTGTGTTGCATTCCATGTCTGAAATGTGCTGAATAAATAAAGCTTGATTTGATTTGATTTGAATAGCAGGACCAAATGACCTGGATTGCATTTGAGATTACATTAAAAGTACATGGTGCAAATATCAAAATTTGAAGGAGATTTATCTTCTGCTTGGATAGTTCCATCTGTTCCACTGATTTAGTCTGGCTTTAATTCCAGTTTGTCTACAAATTAATAATTGAGATGTTGGAATCACGTCTCCATCTCAACCTAAAATCTAAGTTAAAGTATAGGACTAAATCAAATAAAATGTTAAATGCACTTTAAATAAAGTTTGATTTGATTTAGTTATATTCTTTAACTTAGATTTTAGGTTGAGATGGAGACGTGAATCCAACATCTCAATTATTAACTGACTGGGATTTTATTTATTCCCAGAATGCATCACAAGGACACACAGAGAGAGACACTATGGGTAATACATTTGTATCTTCAAAATAAGTTGCCTTTCATCTCTAAACACACATCTGTTTACCAGTAGCCAGCCATATGGATGAAGACAGAAAGGCAGAGACAGACAGACAGGCAGAGACAGACAGACAGACAGACAGACAGACAGGCAGAGACAGACAGACAGACAGACAGACAGACAGACAGACAGACAGACAGACAGACAGACAGACAGACAGACAGACAGACAGACAGACAGACAGACAGACAGACAGACAGACAGAGACAGACAGACAGAGACAGACAGAGACAGACAGACAGAGGCAGGCAGGCAGACAGAGGCAGGCAGGCAGACAGAGGCAGGCAGGCAGACAGGCAGGCAGGCAGGCAGGCAGACAGACAGACAGACAGACAGACAGACAGACAGACAGACAGACAGACAGACAGACAGACAGACAGACAGACAGACAGACAGACAGAAGGCTACCATAAGCTACTGTACCAAAGAGGATATACATTTAGTAGCCTACTATTTTTCCACTTTCTCTGACTGTACTGTAAAGTATTGTACAGTACCTACTGTACAGTACCAGTGACACCAAGGGGTTAACCTCTCAAAATGTCAGACCCTATTCCCTATATAGTGCACTACTTTTGACCAGGGCCCTATGAGTCAGTCCCTATGGGACCTGGTCAAAAGTAGTGCACTATATAGGGAATAGAGCGACATTTGGGATGCAGACATGTAACACTCATTTACATTTACGTCATTTAGCAGATGCTCTTATCCAGAGCGACTTACAAATTGGTGCATTCAACTTATGATAGCCAGTGGGACAACCACTTTTTTTCTTCTTTTTTTTATTTTTATGGGGGGGTGGAGGAGGGGGGGGTAGAAGGATTACTTTATACTATTCCAGGTATTCCTTAAAGAGGTAGGGTTTCAAGTGTCTCCTAAGGCCATTCCTGTTGTTGTTGTTGTTGTTGCTGAACATTTTAAGTTTGGTCGGCTGAATTGGCATCACTGCTCACATGGCCCTTTCTCCTGTAACTGTCCTCTCTCTCTCTCTCTCTGTGGTTATATAATCTGCCAGGCTTAACAACATATTTGCAATATGAAGTGACACACCCACAAAGGGGGAGGACCATGAAAAAGGCAACACTCTTATCTCAATAGAACTACAATACAATAGAACTACAATCTATTTCACTCGCTTTTGCAATGTAAACATGTTTCCCATGCCAATAAACCCCTTTGAATTGAATTGAAATGAGAGAGAGAGAGAGAGAGAGAGAGAGAGAGAGAGAGAGAGAGAGAGAGAGCGAGAGAGAGAGACAGAGAGAGACAGAGAGAGACAGAGTGAGCCAGAGATAGAGAGAGAGAGAGAGAGAGAGAGAGTTTATCCATGTTTGTGCATAATAACAAATGCATCCACATAGTACCAGTGAATTCAGAGGTCATTATAGCAGAGTAATGCAGCCAAAGACTGCATCCCAAATGGAACCTTATTCTTTGTGCTTGACTTGGACTGAAATAGGTGACGGTACTCAAATCCACAATACTTTTCAGCCAATATTCTATAAGAGGAACAGGAGCTCAAGCAGTAGAACATTTGAGGTGCCGGTACTCAGCTCTGGTGAGCTCCTGCCCAAGTCAAGCAACTACCTATTCTCTATTTAGTGCACTACTTTCACCAGGGCCCATAAGCTCTGGTCAAGATTAGTGCACTATATAGGGAATGGGGTGCCATTTGGGTTGGTACCAAGGCTAATGTTGTCTTTACACAAGAAGACGGTGGAGTGAGTGTAACGGGTAGTAATGAAGCATCATTATTTTTTCAAACTGGCAGCGGTATGGCAGGGTTATTATTAGTCTGTGGGAAGAAGATGACTTGGGGACGCATCCCAAAATAGCACCCTATTCCCTTTATAGTGCACTACTTTTGACCAGGGTCCGTAAGGCTGTGGTGAAAAGTAGTGCACTATATTAGGGAATAGGGTGCTATTTGGGACGCGGCCTTGGCCTTGGTCCTCCTGGCTGGAGAATAAGTTACTTTCTATTCTCTCAAGAACAAACTGTCAGGGAGGGAACGCAAATATCTTGCGTCGACTTTCTGACACATCGCTCCTCTACGCTACTAATCACTGGTGGCCAGGCCTGTTGAGGGAATACTGGGATTCCTTACAGACAGGTGGATCTACTGGGTCTGGGGCCATGTCTCAGAGTAGGAGTGCTTATCTTTGATCAGTTTTGCCTTTTAGATCACAATGAATATACAGTAAATACATGAACAGGGGGGACCTGATTCTAGATAAGCACTCCTACTCTGAGACATGGCCCCAGACCCAGTAGATCCACCTGTCTGTAAGGAATCCCAGTATTCCCTCAACAGGCCTGGCCACCAGTGATTAGTAGTGTAGAGGAGCGATGTGTCAGAAAGTCGACGCAAGATATTTGCGTTCCCTCCCGGACAGTTTGCACACACAGCCGCTGGTCTTGACCCCATCTCTGCTCCTAACACTACAAATACAATATAACTGCAGTTTGTCTGTGTTGTATCCATGTACATTTAACATCATTTGAATTAACAGTGTCAAATCAAATTGATTCATCAGGCTTGTCCAGCAACAGTAGTCTTACATCTTGCAAAAAAATAAACCATGACAAGCCTACGATAAATGCTCTGAACTTTGTCGTCGTTCCACTTTGTCAAACTGCTTCGTTATTTCAGAGTCGTTTGTAACGTTTCGCTGTTTCTTCTGTCGCCATTAGCATAGTCGGTTCAAAGGGAGATCAACGGAACTGATTACCAGTCTGATTGTATTTGTAATTATTTGATACTCAATCAATGTGATCATTGATACTCTGCAGCAAGCTACATGTGACTATTACAGAATTTAAATGCACCCAATTATTTGCCTGGTGAAATGATACTATTGGGCAAGTGTCAACATAAAAGGTTGTGTATCCGAATCTTAATGACAGCAGTCCTTTGCACACAAGATTGAACTTTTGTGGGGTGTTTTTGTAAACCCACTTGTTTGAATAGAGGCAGAAAAAATATATTGAAGATGTCTACAAGAGTTACTTACTAAAGAAAGCTAAATGCATTCTGTTTCATCCGCCTCTGCTATACAATGCATATTGAACAGGCAGACTCTCTCAAAGTGAAACTGGAAGTGCAGACTTCGAAAACATCATTTGAAAGGTGCGGCCTGCTCCTCTCCTCCTCCTCAATCAAGTGGATTTTAAGTCAAAACACAATTTGCCATCTCCTCCACCCGAAGCAATGGAAAATTACAGAGGTTGTGTGGCTGGTGAGACACTAGAACTGCAGAGGATGGGTTAACACTGCCATCTTGTGGTGGTAGTACTAATGGACACAAGGGCACGCGTTCCAATTCTCTACCCTTCTCTTCAGTGTGCACTCGCTCCCCCTTGTGGATATTCAAAAAGGAATGGACAGTCATAATCCTTCCATGGAAAAAATGCTTTACATTTGTATTCACTACGCTACTTTTGACATTAGTACATTTGATCATTCATGTTAATACGATTACCTCCTTCAAAGGCTTTACAAGGTTGGTGGTAATTCATCTTTGTTGGTGAAAATGTTTATTTTTGGGTTTTGGAAAGCTCAGAAGAAAATACAGGACTCATGCCAAACTTAATAGTCAAGACTGAGCTTTATTAACATGGTTTTACTTTTTTATTCAGGTGAACATCAGACTGAATTTGATAACAAAACGAATACTGGAGAATCTGAGGACATCATTTCTTGTCTCAGCATAGTTCACATGTTCATTACAAAAAATATAAATGAGCACAACTTTGACAGAAATTAAAATACTGTGCAGTACAGTGGAGCTTGTGAAATTAAATTAAACTAAAAATGTTGGGGAAGGGACGTGGTATTTGGAACAATTTAAATCCTGAATTAAACCATTACCTTGGTTTATGCATTTAATATTATGGGGGAATATCAATGTTTTACACAATTCCCACAGCGATCCAACTAAAATACAAGGCCAAACAATACTTCTGCATTAACTTCAAACCATTGGTCATTCAAAACTCACAAAATGTAACGACTAAATAATTATCTGTGATTTGTCAACAAAACATTTTATCCTTCAGGATCCAGGAACGCAGCAGAACATGGTGAGCTGCTAGCCCACCCTGAGTGGAGGAGCTACCAAGACAACTCCGTCACCTCTCACAAACAACATGGGGATGTTCCTCTTAGTTGACTGAAAAATAGAAAAACACATTAAGGAATTACGTTGCCGTCCTGAACCTTCTTTCAGCATTTCAGTGTTAGATTCCTAGGGCTGTCTAAGTACCTCTTCGGGGGTCCAGAAATCTTGGTAAGAGTGCCAGCACACTACAACTATAGACAATGCAGAATTTCATGAAAAATAGATTTGATCGTAACTTCAACTTGGTTTAGAGATCCATGACAAATAAGAACACCAATTCCTTTTCTAGGAGTAATAAGTGTATCAAAAAAATTAGCAAATATCTACAAATCCCTTCTCCAGGGGGACATTTAACGACAGAAATAGACAACAATTCAGCCACAACAGCTATCCTTGGGTTAGATCTCAGACACACAGTTGAAAACCTACAGGAGGGTAGCTCTCCAGGAACAGGGTTGAAGTTAAAACCTACAGGTTGGTAGCTCTCCAGGAACAGGGTTGAAGTTAAAACCTACAGGTTGGTAGCTCTCCAGGAACAGGTTTGGAGTTAAAACCTACAGGTTGGTAGCTCTCCAGGAACAGGGTTGGAGTTAAAACCTACAGGAGGGTAGCTCTCCAGGAACAGGGTTGGAGTTAAAACCTACAGGAGGGTAGCTCTCCAGGAACAGGTTTGGAGTTAAAACCTACAGGAGGTTAGCTCTCCAGGAACAGGGTTGGAGTTAAAACCTACAGGAGGGTAGCTCTCCAGGAACAGGGTTGGAGTTAAAACCTACAGGAGGGTAGCTCTCCAGGAACAGGGTTGGAGTTAAAACCTACAGGAGGGTAGCTCTCCAGGAACAGGGTTGGAGTTAAAACCTACAGGAGGGTAGCTTTCCAGGAACAGGGTTGGAGTTAAAACCTACAGGAGGGTTGCTCTCCAGGAACAGGGTTGGAGTTAAAACCTACAGGAGGGTAGCTCTCCAGGAACAGGGTTGGAGTTAAAACCTACAGGAGGGTAGCTCTCCAGGAACAGGGTTGGAGTTAAAACCTACAGGAGGGTAGCTCTCCAGGAACAGGGTTGGAGTTAAAACCTACAGGAGGGTAGCGCTCCAGGAACAGGGTTGGAGTTAAAACCTACAGGAGGGTAGCTCTCCAGGAACAGGTTTAGAGTTAAAACCTACAGGAGGGTAGCGCTCCAGGAACAGGTTTAGAGTTAAAACCTACAGGAGGGTAGCTCTCCAGGAACAGGGTTGGAGTTAAAACCTACAGGAGGGTAGCTCTCCAGGAACAGGGTTGGAGTTAAAACCTACAGGTGGGTAGCTCTCCAGGAACAGGGTTGGAGTTAAAACCTACAGGAGGGTTGCTCTCCAGGAACAGGGTTAGAGTTAAAACCTACAGGAGGGTAGCTCTCCAGGAACAGGGTTGGAGTTAAAACCTACAGGTTGGTAGCTCTCCAGGAACAGGGTTGGAGTTAAAACCTACAGGAGGGTAGCTCTCCAGGAACAGGGTTGCAGTTAAAACCTACAGGAGGGTAGCTCTCCAGGAACAGGGTTGGAGTTAAAACCTACAGGAGGGTTGCTCTCCAGGAACAGGGTTGGAGTTAAAACCTACAGGAGGGTAGCTCTCCAGGAACAGGGTTGGAGGGTAAACCTACAGGATGGTAGCTCTCCAGGAACAGGGTTGGAATTAAAACCTACAGGCGGGTAGCTCTCCAGGAACAGGGTTGGAGTTAAAACCTACAGGAGGGTAGCTCTCCAGGAACAGGGTTGGAGTTAAAACCTACAGGAGGGTAGCTCTCCAGGAACAGGGTTGGAGTTAAAACCTACAGGAGGGTTGCTCTCCAGGAACAGGGTTGGAGTTAAAACCTACAGGAGGGTAGCTCTCCAGGAACAGGGTTGGAGTTAAAACCTACAGGTTGGTAGCTCTCCAGGAACAGGGTTGGAGTTAAAACCTACAGGAGGGTAGCTCTCCAGGAACAGGGTTGGAGAACCCTGCACTAAATTCTGAGACTTTAGGCCAAGCACTGGTGTAACCGAAATTTCTGCAATTGAGAAGGTGGTGGACGCCCATTTTCATACCTTATAAATTTCTTCATACGTCTCCTCGTCGATCTCTACTGTTGTCACCGTCTCCTCCACATCTCCCAAGATCATGTTCAAGTGCTGATCGTAGGCCTGGAAAAAAGACAAACCGCATTAGACTTATGCAGGCCTATAGTTAGGCGAGACAAGATGCAAATGCTCACACTCAGGACGACAGCTATACACATTAGAATACATCATTGTTCAAACGTTTGGCAACATTACAAAAGCAACCAAGATGATCACCACTGTCTTACAACTACCTACATTCAATCTGCCCCTGAGTTCTCGGTCGTTTCGCATCTTAACATATATCCTCTCATCCAAACTGAGCCGGATCAGATCCAGGGGCTCCTCCACTGTGTTGGTGGTCGTTTGCTGCAACAGAAAGTAAATGGGGAAAGGAGTTGTTCACACTAGATGTCGGTTTCATGCTAAATAGTAAGCTAGCTAGTGTTCATGGTTGTCAATAAGTAGCCTAACTGGGGTTAGAATCACTTTTCATCCATAGACTATAGATTTGAATACATTTAATGTAACAAGAAAGCCCTGGGGGGGAAATGCGATGTCATTGCATTTCGCATAAATGTTCAACACCTAGTTCTGGTCCAAGTTTCAATATAATTGTATGCAACATTCGTGTCTAGTTAGCGAACTAGCTAATATGCTAGCTTACTACGCTTGTTTGATAGCGACAGCTGCTAACTAGCTAGCTAATCACCATGCTAGCTAGCCACTGTTGCCTCCACAAATAAAGTCCCCACCCATGTTTTTGCAATGATGCTGTTGGCTAGCTGGTTGCCGTAATATACTGATATAAACTGGTGTACAAGTCTATTTCTCTACTCGAATCTAAATACATGTTTTGCACAGAGAAAGATTGACAATAAAACGTTTAGATAACGCCAACCTGTTCAACTTCATCCGCCATTTTTTAACAATATCCCAGAATTCCTTGTGGTGAAAGGGTATGTTCGATTTGTTCACAGAAGTAGACTGCGAAGCAAGTAGGCTGACATGAGATGCACATGCAGAGTACCAGCGCTGCGTACATTCAGTATCCTACAAATGTCAAATAATGTGGATTTCATTAATGGTGATGAATAATTTGTCATAACTTGTGTAGAATAGTTCCTAAGTCAGCTCTACCCTGAAAAAAAAAAAGTCAGTCAATGCAAAAGCGCCCCGCAAAACCACGATGGGTGCGTTCCAGAGTGTCTCAGATTTGGGAGGTCGAAAGTTTATTGAATGTGCAATTTTCCCTTCCTTTCATGTTATTAATAGCATACTTTAGCCTTTGCCTTTTGTGTTATAGCCTGGTTGAGATATGTCGCATGTCCATATGATTTTTGTCATTAGGTTGGTTTTCATGATTGCACACGTGACTGAAACCGATATGCGATTTTTCCCGCATGTCCTCGCCACGCGCGAGAGAATCGACAGCTGCTTCTGTGTAGAATCCAGGGATTAGTCATGCAACCGTAGTAGGCTACACACCTCATCATCCTTCTCACCGAGACCATCATCATACGGCGCTGCTGATCATTTAAGCAGGAGGACAAGAGTGTCTGCGAATTAGATTTATTTTATGTTAGTGTGGTACGCTATCCGAGGTGAATGAGTTATCCGGTTGCGGTTCTTGCGGTGCTGGCCGCTTGCCTTTGCGGTGTGCCTCTCCCGGTGGCTTGTAGTGACCATCTAAATTACAGACCAATCATTGGTAAGCCATTTGAAATCCATGTAGGGTGAATGGGTATGTATGTATCTCAGAAATGCTCATTATGTAATGTCTTGATCTGTTTTATTCTAGAATGTTCTGGGACCATATTGTACCAATGTCAGCATGAAACTGTCAATTTTATGGGAAGTGGAAAGGATGAACTCTCACTTCAGAATGACATCTTGACTGTAGATTGTATAGATTATTTAAAAAACTCTTAGATTTCATGTTTTTCATTGATCAACACGATTCCTCGTGTAGCCATTGTATAATTATAGACTACTCAATATTTACATAGGGAGTTCCTTTTGTGTAGCCAAGTAAGGTTAATGGCATTCATGAATAAAGGTTTCTAGCAACAAAGCAGGTTTTGTGAAAGTAGGTTTTAAAGCAGTTTATATATGTAAATGCCCCAAAATAATGTAGGCTATGCAACTAAATAGACTCTTGAAATCGCCTATAGACGTTGCCAATCATGACTGAGAGAGAGGACAGTTAAGACAAGCAATGAATCTGTGAGATGATGATGGTTCTATTAACCACACCTCTTTACATTAAGGCCATCCCTCAGCTTTACAGCAGACCAAGTGGCTGGGTTGCAGGTTTCGTATTTTTCAAAAGAGTGGTCTTGTTGTAAGTCTTGTCCAAGCCAGAACGGCCCATAGGGCAGGAGCCTATCTCCTGTTTCTGTAGCGTGAGGCAACTTGATGTACAACTACATCCCCTGGACAGGATGCTAGTCTTGTTGTTGTACTGTAATGTAAAGTGTAATGTAATCTGTTGTTGTAATGTAAAGTGTAATGTGTTGTATTGTAATGTAAAGTGTATTGTAATGTACAATGTGATGTTGTAATGTAAAGTGTATTGTCATGTAAAGTGAATTGTAATGTTAAGTGAAATTTAATGTAATGTAAAGTGTATTGTTATTTCAGGAGTCCTGGCCCAGGAGAACATAGTGGGAGACCCTCATGCTCAGGGATCCTCCTACATCGCTGCTTCCTATGTAAAGTACCTGGAGAGCGCTGGAGCCAGGGTTGTCCCCATAAGGTATGTGTGACTGACGTGCTTCGAACCGGGGTCTCTAGAATGCCAGTGCATTATCCCGGGGTCTCTAGAATGCCAGTGCATTATCCCGGGGTCTCTAGAATGCCAGTGCATTATCCCGGGGTCTCTAGAATGCCAGTGCATTATCCCGGGGTCTCTAGATGCCAGTGCATTATCCCGGGGTCTCTAGAATGCCAGTGCATTATCCCGGGGTCTCTAGAATGCCAGTGCATTATCCCGGGGTCTCTAGAATGCCAGTGCATTATCCCGGGGTCTCTAGAATGCCAGTGCATTATCCCGGGGTCTCTAGAATGCCAGTGCATTATCCCGGGTAAGCCAAAGCATAGTGATTTACTAGGAGACAAGGCATGATGAAAGGCTTTGAAATCCACCTCACAGTTTTTTCTCAGTGTCTGTTGAGTGTTGTTGGCTGCTTGTAATAATTTACTTCCTTCCTTCCTCTAATAGAATAAACAGAACAGATGAAGAGTATGAGAAGATATTTAACTCAATAAATGGGTGAGTGAAATTATTGTTCACTTATTATATAACTGTAATCAGATACCTTCATGGGAATAATTAAAATGTGAAGGACTATAGGCTATTTGAATGTTTCTGATTGATTGATTGATTTTGATTAATTGTTTGCTTGGTTGATTGATTTTGCTTAATTGTTTGCTTGCTTGGTTGATTGATTGATTTTGATTAATTGTTTGCTTGGTTGATTGGTTGGTTGATTGTTTACTTCATTGTGATTGATTGATTGGTTGTGTTAGGCTGCTGCTACCAGGAGGGGATGTAGACCTGCAGACGTCCCAGTTCAGTCGACTGTCAAAGATCTTCTATGATCTGGCTATCAAGGTACATAATACAATCAATGTATCAATTCCATACCCACCAAAATGCTATTTGGTTTTTTATCCTTCATTGACGATAAATGTATTTAATTGTTTTCAATAACTATAAAATGGTTTCAAAGAATGAATCAACAGTTAAATATCCAAATATGGTACCCACAGTTGAAGACACTGACAGCGGGTTCCATTTTGCTCCCTACCTCTTCCCGTTGTCCCTAACCTTTCTATGTTTACAGATCTGAATAGGTATAAGCAGTTTAGTGGTTCAGCTTCCACTATATTACTTCTACCTGTTGAGCAGCACCTGTTGAGCAGCACCTGTTGAGCAATACTCCTGTTGAGCAATACTCCTGTTGAGCAGTCCTCCTGTTGAGCAGTCCTCCTGTTGAGCAGTACTCCTGTTGAGCAGTCCTCCTGTTGTTTCATGCTCTTGTTTTGTCATTGTCTTCCAGGCCAACGACGCGTCGGATTACTTCCCCATATGGGGCACGTGCCAGGGCTTCCAGCAGATGACAGTACTGACCAGCAACAAGAACCTTCTGACTCTGACAGAGACCAAGGCTGTGGCCCTGCCTCTCACATTCACCCCAGGTCAGAGACAACACTGTGTTTCTGCATGCTGTATGTGTATAGGCCTGTGTTTGTCTATGAATATTGATATTGGACCTGTACACTGCACAGACCAAGTTTTCCCTCATAGGAGTACAAGATCGTGTTCATTGGGCACCAAATAGTAAACAAAAGTGACTGAAACCAGGAGGGACTACCTGGACGGTTTAAAGCATTTGACATTGCGTTTTACATTGCCTGCCTAAATGATAAAGTCCTCTTGACCAAAATGAACTGATAATTGATCTTGCCAATGGATTTTCGGCCTCTGCAGTTGAAACAATAACAAAGCGGTCACCCCACCTCTGTTTTGGTAAAAAGCTGAGGGATGGGCCAGGATTTAACTAACCGCTTTCAAATTCATAGACAGAGCTATGGATGCAAGGACTGACCATCCATGTTATCAAAATGATCGTTTTAACCATGTTTTGAGGCTAAGAGTGTTTGTTTACATTTAAGTTGTTTACAAATATTGGCGCAGAAAAAGCTTATATTTTGGGTTCTGATGGGGTACGGCAGTTGAACTAAGCTTTTATAAGGCATTTATACGTTATATTCTTCAAGAATCAATGGGTATACACTACCGTTCAAAAGTCTGGGGTCACTTAGAAATGTCCTTGTTTTTGAAAGAAAAGCCATTTTTTTGGCTATTAAATTAACATCAAATTGATCAGAAATACAGTGTAGACATTGTTAATGTTGTAAATGGCTATTGTAGCTGGAAACGGCTGATTTTTAATGGAATATCTACATAGGCGTACAGAGGACCATTATCAGCAACCATCAGTCCTGTGTTCCAATGGCATGTTGTTTGCTAATCCAAGTTCATCATTTTAAAAGGCTAATTGATCATTAGAAAACCCTTTTGCAATTATGATAGCACAGCTGAAAACTGTTGTGCTGATTAACGAAGCAATAAAACTGGCCTTCTTGAGATTAGTTGAGGATCTGGAGCATCAGCAATTATGGGTTCGATTACAGGCTCAATATGGCCAGAAACAAAGAACTTTCTTCTGAAACTCGTCAGTCTATTCTTGTTCTGAGAAATGAAGGCTATTCCATGCGAGAAATTGCCTAGAAACTGAAGATCTCGTACAACGCTGTGTACTACTCCCTTAACAGAACAGCGCAAACTGGCTCTAACCAGAATAGAAAGAGGAGTGGGAGGTCCCGGTGCACAACTGAGCAAGAGGACAAATACATTAGTGTCTAGTTTGAGAAACAGACACAGGTCCTCATCTGGCAGCTTCATTAAATAGTACCCGCAAAACACCAGTCTCAACGTCAACAGTGAAGAGGCGACTCCGGGATGCTGACCTTCTAGGCAGAGTTGCAAAGAAAAAGCCATATCTCAGACTGGACAATAAAAATAAAAGATTAAGATGGGCAAAAGAACACAGACACTGGACAGAGGAAGATTGGATGAAAGTGTTATGGACAAACAAATCTAAGTTTGAGGAGTTCGGATCACAAAGAAGAACATTTGTGAGACGCAGACCAAATAAAAAGATGCTGGAGGAGAGCTTGATGCCATCTGTCAAGCATGGTGGAGGCAATGTGATGGTCTGGGGGTGCTTTGGTGGTGGTAAAGTGGGAGATTTGTTCAGGGTAAAAGGGATCTTGAAGAAGGAAGGCTATCACTCCATTTTGCAACGCCATGCCATACCCTGTGGACGGTGCTTGATTGGAGCCAATTTCCTTCTACAACAGGACAATGACCCAAAGCACAGCTCCAAACTATGCAATAACTATTTAGGGAAGAAGCAGTCAGCTGGTATTCTGTCTATAATGGAGTGGCCAGCACAGTCACTGGATCTCAACCCTATTGAGCTGTTGTGGGAGCAGCTTGACCATATGGTACGTAAGAAGTGCCCATCAAGCCAATACAACTTGTGGGAGGTGCTTCAGGAAGCATGGGGTGAAATCTCTTCAGATTACCTCAACAAATTGACAACTAGAATGCCAAAGGTCTGCAAGGCTGTAATTGCTGCAAATGGAGGATTCTTTGACGAAAGCAAAGTTTGAAGGACACAATTATTATTTCCATTAAAAATCATTATTTCTAACCTTGTCAATGACTACATTTCCTATGCATTTTGCTATATTTCCTATTCAAACTCATTTCATGTATGTTTTCATGGAAAACAAGGACATTTCTAAGTGACCCCAAACTTTTGAAAGGTAGTGTATATCATTACTTTATAAGTCAAAAACTTGATGTAGCAACTAAGGATTCTAGCTTTAGGGGTTTCGTTTTGTTTGTTTTGACACAGCATCCCAGAACAGCCGCCTGTTCAAGGCCTTTCCCAGAGACCTGCTCCAGTCTCTGTCAGAAGACAACATCACCTCCAACTTCCACAGCTGGAGTCTATCGCTACAGGTACTGACTGACTGACTACAGGTTCTGACTGACTCATGGACTGACTGACTGACTACAGGTACTGACTGACTACTTACTGACTGACTGACTACAGGTACTGACTGACTACTTACTGACTGACTGACTACAGGTACTGACTGACTACTTACTGACTGACTACAGGTACTGACTGACTACTTACTGACTGACTGACTACAGGTACTGACTGACTACTTACTGACTGACTGGCTGACTGAATTACTTACTGACTACAGGTTCTGACTGACTGATGGACCGACTGACTGACTACAGGTTCTGACTGACTACTTACTGACTGACTGACTACAGGTTCTGACTGACTACTTACTGACTGACTGACTACAGGTTCTGACTGACTACTTACTGACTGACTGACTACAGGTTCTGACTGACTACTTACTGACTGACTGACTGACTACAGGTTCTGACTGACTACTTACTGACTGACTGACTGACTACAGGTTCTGACTGACTACTTACTGACTGACTGACTACAGGTTCTGACTGACTACTTACTGACTGACTACAGGTACTGACTGACTGATGGACTGACTGACTACAGGTTCTGACTGACTACTTACTGACTGACTGACTGACTACAGGTACTGACTGACTGATGGACTGACTGACTACAGGTACTGACTGACTACTTACTGTCTGACTGACTAACTACAGGTTCTGACTGACTGCTTACTGACTGACTAACTACAGGTACTGACTGACTGGCTGACTGAATCACTTACTAACTAAAGGTTCTGACTGACTGAATCACTTACTGACTACAGGTTCTGACTGACTGACTGAATGACTTACTGACTACAGGTTCTGACTGACTGCTTACTGACGGACTTACTAACTACAGGTTCTGACTGACTGGCTGACTGAATTATTTACTGACTCCAGGTTCTGACTGACAGAATGACTTACTGACTACAGGTTCTGGCTGACTGACTGACTACAGGTTCTGACTGACTTGCTGACTGACTGACTACAGGTTCTGACTGACTGACTGAATGACTTACTAACTACAGGTTCTGACTGACTGGCTGACTGAATGACTAACTACAGGTTCTGACTGACTGGCTGACTGAATTACTTACTAACTACAGGTTCTGACTGACTGCTTACTGACGGACTTACTAACTACAGGTTCTGACTGGCTGACTGACTGAATGACTGACTGACTACAGGTTCTGACTGACTGCTTGCTGACTACAGGTTCTGACTGGCTGACTGACTGACTACAGGTTCTGACTGACTGCTTACTGACTACAGGTTCTGAACGACTGTTTACTGACTACAGGTTCTGACTGACTGCTTACTGACTACAGGTACTGGCTGACTGAATGACTGACTGACTACAGGTTCTGACTGGCTGACTGACTACAGGTTCTGAACGACTGTTTACTGACTACAGATTCTGACTGGCTGACTGACTGACTACAGGTTCTGACTGACTACAGGTTCTGACTGGCTGCTTACTGACTACAGGTTCTGAACGACTGTTTACTGACTACAGGTTCTGACTGACTGCTTACTGACTACAGGTTCTGACTGGCTGACTGAATGACTGACTGACTACAGGTTCTGACTGGCTGACTGACTGACTACAGGTTCTGAACGACTGTTTACTGACTACAGATTCTGACTGGCTGACTGACTGACTACAGGTTCTGACTGACTGACTACAGGTTCTGACTGACTGACTGACTGACTTTCTGACTACAGGTTCTGACTGACTGACTACAGGTTCTGACTGGCTGACTGACTGACTACAGGTTCTGACTGACTGCTTACTGACTACAGATTCTGACTGACTGCTTACTGACTACAGGTTCTGACTGGCTGACTGAATGACTACAGGTTCTGACTGACTGACTACAGGTTCTGACTGACTGACTACAGGTTCTGACTGGCTGACTACAGGTTCTGACTGGCTGACTACAGGTTCTGACTGGCTGACTGACTGACTACAGGTTCTGACTGGCTGACTGAATGACTACAGGTTCTGACTGACTGACTGAATGACTACAGGTTCTGACTGACTGACTACAGGTTCTGACTGGCTGACTGACTGACTACAGGTTCTGACTGACTGACTGACTGACTACAGGTTCTGACTGACTGACTGACTGACTACAGGTTCTGACTGGCTGACTACAGGTTCTGACTGGCTGACTGACTGACTACAGGTTCTGACTGACTGACTACAGGTTCTGACTGGCTGACTGACTGACTACAGGTTCTGACTGACTGACTGAATGACTGACTGACTACAGGTTCTGACTGACTGCTTACTGACTTGCTTTAGGGAAGGGAGGGTAAAAAAGGACAGAACAAGTAATACTGTTTCTGAGAATTAAAATCATAGTTCAAACCACTGCATCATAATACCACCTCAAGCAGTCCCTGTCTGAAGCTATCTGAAAACACTTTTGAATGTCTGTGCGTCAGTTACCAGAATATATCTTGTTCTATCCTCTTCTGTTCTCCCATGACCTAGACTAGAGCAAGACATTTATTTCTCAGCATCACTATAGTGTAACATAGAGATACATTAAATTATGTGTTCTATTTAATAACAGTGGCAAGAAAAAGTATGTGAACCTTTTGGAATTACCTGGATTTCTGCATTAATTGGTCATAAAATGTGATCTGATCTTCATCTGTTACAACAACAGACAAACACAGTGTGCTTAAATTAATAACACACAAATTATTGTATTTGTCTTGTCTATATTGAATACATCATTTAAACATTCACAGTGTAGTTTGGAAAAAGTATGTGAACCCTTAGGCTAATGACTTCTCCAAAAGCTAATTGAAGTCAGGAGTCAGCTAACCTGGAGTCCAATCAATGAGACGAGATTGGAGATGTTTGCTATTCACAAGAAGCATTGCCTGATGTGAACCATGCCTCAAACAAAAGAGATCTCAGAAGACCTAAGATTAAGAATTGTTGACTTGCATAAAGCTGGAAAGGGTTACAAAAGTATCTCTAAAAGCCTTGATGTTCATCAGTCCACGGTAAGACAAATTGTCTATAAATGGAGAAAGTTCAGCGCTGTTGCTACTCTCCCTAGGAGTGGCCGTCCTGCAAAGATGACTGCAAGAGCACAGCGCAGAATGCTCAATGAGGTTAAGAACAATCCTATAGTGTCAGCTAAAGACTTACAGAAGTCTCTGGAACATGCTAACATCTCTGTTGACGAGTCTACGATACGTAAAACACTAAACAAGAATGGTGTTCATGGGAGGACACCACGGAAGAAGCCACTGCTGTCCAAAAAAACCATTGCTACATGTCTGAAGTTAGCAAAAGAGCACCTGGATGTACCACAGCGCTACTGGCAAAATATTCTGTGGACAGATGAAACTAAAGTTGAGTTGTTTGGAAGGGACAAACAACATTATGTGTGGAGAAAAAAAGGCACAGCACACCAACATCAAAACCTCATCCCAACTGTAAAGTATGATGGAGGGAGCATCATGGTTTGGGGCTGCTTTGCTGCCTCAGGGCCTGGACAGCTTGCTATCATCGACGGAAAAATGAATTCCCAAGTTTATCAAGACATTTTGCAGGAGAATGTAAGGCTATCTGTCCACCAATTGAAGCTCAACAGAAGTTGGGTGATGCAGCAGGACAACGACCCAAAACACAGAAGTAAATCAACAACAGAATGGCTTCAAAAGAAGAAACTACGCCTTCTGGAGTGGCCCAGTCAGAGTCCTGACCTCAACCTGATTGAGATGCTGTGGCATGACCTCAAGAGAGCGGTTCACACCAGACATCCCAAGAATATTGCTGAACTGAAACAGTTTTGTAAAGAGGAATGGTCCAAAATTCCTCCTGACTGTTGTGCAGGTCTGATCCGCAACTACAGAAAACATTTGGTTTATTATAGCTGCCAAAGGAGGGTCAACCAGTTATTAAATCCAAGGGTCCACATACTTTTCCCACCCTGCAATGTGAATGTTTACACAGTGTGTTCAATAAAGACATGAAAACGTATAATTGTTTGTGTGTTATTAGTTTAAGCAGACTGTGTGTGTCTATTGTTGTGACTTAGATGAAGATCAGATCACATTTTATGACCAATTTATGCAGAAATCCAGGTCATTCCAAAAGGTTCACATACTTTTTCTTGCCACTGTATATTACTGTAACCTTTTTGATTCCGGAACATTACAAAATAAGTCATCAACGTTATGATTCATGTCACCAGAACTACAGCCGGAATTCCAAACTGAAACGTTTCTACAAGGTTCTGACCACCAACACAGACGGAAGGAGACAGTTCATTTCTACCATGGAAGGTACTGTACAGTGTCTGAGCATGGCTAGAGAGACTTTAGGTCACAAGGTTCATTTGGCCATCAAGTGAGTGATGTAACCATGGGATCCCTGCAGCGGCCGGTGTGTAAAATGCATTCACCTCAGTGTATTGATTATCAATCAATCAAAAGACCCCAGGTCCTAGTTAGCCACACTGTAACTGGAGCCTAGAGGTTCTATTGACATGCTGAACGTTTTCATTGGTCTGCTTTCTTGTTGTAGGGAATCGCTACCCATTTATATGATGTTCCAGTGGCTATACTGTAACTAGTGCCTAGATTGTACATTTTTAATCTGTTTCCTGTCTGGTAGCGAATCGCTATCCGTTCTATGCTGTCCAGTGGCACCCTGAGAAGAGTCCCTTTGAGTGGGTAGATAAGCCAGGCATGGTCCACTCTGCTGCCTCCATCAGAGCATCCTTCTACACAGCACACTTCTTTGTCTCCGAGGGTGAGTTATTTTAGTCCACTTTTCTTTAACCAGGCAAATCAGTTAAGAACAAATTCTTATTTGCAATGCTGGCCTGGTGAGTGACTGTAGATTAGTTATTAGACTGTACAATGCTGGCCTGGGGAGTGACTGTAGATGAGTTATTAGACTGTACAATGCTGGCCTGGTGAGTGACTGTAGATGAGTTATTAGACTGTACAATGCTGGCCTGGTGAGTGACTGTAGATGAGTTATTAGACTGTACAATGCTGGCCTGGGGAGTGACTGTAGATGAGTTATTAGACTGTACAATGCTGGCCTGGGGAGTGACTGTAGATGAGTTATTAGACTGTACAATGCTGGCCTGGTGAGCGACTGTAGATGAGTTATTAGACTGTACAATGCTGGCCTGGTGAGTGACTGTAGATGATAGTCCAGTTATTAGACTGTACAATGCTGGCCTGGTGAGTGACTGTAGATGAGTTATTAGACTGTACAATGCTGGCCTGGTGAGTGACTGTAGATGAGTTATTAGACTGTACAATGCTGGCCTGGTGAGTGACTGTAGATGAGTTATTAGACTGTACAATGCTGGCCTGGTGAGTGACTGTAGATGAGTTATTAGACTGTACAATGCTGGCCTGGTGAGTGACTGTAGATGAGTTATTAGACTGTACAATGCTGGCCTGGTGAGTGACTGTAGATGAGTTATTAGACTGTACAATGCTGGCCTGGGGAGTGACTGTAGATTAGTTATTAGACTGTACAATGCTGGCCTGGTGAGTGACTGTAGATTAGTTATTAGACTGTACAATGCTGGCCTGGGGAGTGACTGTAGATTAGTTATTAGACTGTACAATGCTGGCCTGGGGAGTGACTGTAGATGAGTTATTAGACTGTACAATGCTGGCCTGGGGAGTGACTGTAGATGAGTTATTAGACTGTACAATGCTGGCCTGGTGAGTGACTGTAGATGAGTTATTAGACTGTACAATGCTGGCCTGGTGAGTGACTGTAGATGAGTTATTAGACTGTACAATGCTGGCCTGGTGAGTGACTGTAGATGAGTTATTAGACTGTACAATGCTGGCCTGGGGAGTGACTGTAGATTAGTTATTAGACTGTACAATGCTGGCCTGGTGAGCGACTGTAGATGAGTTATTAGACTGTACAATGCTGGCCTGGTGAGTGACTGTAGATGATAGTCCAGTTATTAGACTGTACAATGCTGGCCTGGTGAGTGACTGTAGATGAGTTATTAGACTGTACAATGCTGGCCTGGTGAGTGACTGTAGATGAGTTATTAGACTGTACAATGCTGGCCTGGTGAGTGACTGTAGATGAGTTATTAGACTGTACAATGCTGGCCTGGGGAGTGACTGTAGATTAGTTATTAGACTGTACAATGCTGGCCTGGGGAGTGACTGTAGATGAGTTATTAGACTGTACAATGCTGGCCTGGTGAGTGACTGTAGATGAGTTATTAGACTGTACAATGCTGGCCTGGGGAGTGACTGTAGATGATAGTCCAGTTATTGGACTGTAGCTGTGTTGCACCATTAACCTGTACATGACCTGTACATGCCATCAAGTGAGTGTTGTAACCATGGGACCCCTACAGCAGCGCAACCATATGGTCCCATGTGGTTGTGCTTTAATTTAACTCCTCCTTTTGACTATCATTGTAATGCAAGAGAATGGTTGGCTACAGCACATCCAGTAGGCCTGTAGAGCTGGGCGCATGCTAGCATTAAACACAGTTAGCTAACATCTTCTGTTCTTCTACTCATCCTCCTGATCACAGCCATGAAGAATCATCACAAGTTCTCTTCAGCCAGTGAGGAGGAGAGGGCTCTCATCTACAACTATGCTGCTGTCTTCACAGGTCTGGATGGTATATTCGTGCAAAATTATTATTTTGATTAGATTTACAATTGATTCTAGTCTATGTACCTTTGCTAATGTAAAACAACTGTATGTACTTTCTGTGAAATTTACATTTGTATTTGAGCTCTGATTGTAGCTGTAAAAACTATTGTTGGAATCAGTGGTTATTGCAGTTGATGCAAGTTGTTGCTTTTGTATGATATTATTGTAAAAAGGTTACCCTTTTTGATGTGATTTCAAGTCTTGAGAACTTTGTATTGTTTTTAAAATGTTTGTTTAAATGTTATACCATTAGATGTTATGATGCAGTGTTTTATTAATGGGAAAATATGTCAATTCTACTGCCTTCCATGTGAGAACCATTACAACAACATGACTGAAACAAACAGAGCAAAACTGCCTGCACACAAATCTTTATGAAATCAGCTTTTTTTATGCATAGAAAAGTCTTGGTCTAAGGGTTTTTCGGAATGGTAAAACGTTTTCAGTGTAAACTTAAACAACTAAAACCAGATCTAAAGAATGTAGAAAATATAATAGACCTATATATTTTTAATAACTAACATTCACCAAAATAAAAGTTAGCCTGGGAGAATTAAAAATTCCCCAAATGATGCATTCAGGAATATGTTTGTCATGGCATGGGGCCATTTTGTTATAACATTTGAGTCACTCATATAGCATAAGCCATGTCGAAATGTGTAGAATTAGCTTTAAAACTACACATTTTTCTCTCAGCCCATGGAAAGATATGTAGAATTGCAGGAAATTTGCTTTAAAACTGCAACATTTTATCTCCGCTACATGGCAAAATGTGAAGAATTTGCTTTAAAAACACCCACCGCCTAAGCCCCATTTGGATCCAGAAAAAACCCTGGAAATACATTAACACATTTTTAGATGTGATGAACCACAAAAGTGTTTTTTTATTGTTAACTCACCCATGTGTCAAATGGACAATAAAGCAAACAAAACCTTGTTGACATTGTTTCTTATCATATATTGGGCCATCCTCAAGCCATCATCAACCAATCAGCTGGCATCATCAAAAAGTCCTGAATAATCAGATTCACGCGCACATGCTTCCAGAACAGGGAGGTTACTTTTATAGTATACACTAGATGGTGCTATTGTAGCGTTTTACAATATCACATAGGCTGTAAACAGTCCTACCAAAGCCACATTTCCCAAACGTTTATTTCCTATACATTACATTATACATAGATCAAAACAGTGAAACATTTATGAAAACTAACGTTTAGGGAAAAATAAGAAATCATGTTAATTTATCAATCTAAATAACAAAGATGCAGTACACTTCTAATCTCGTCTCCAGCCGACTCTCTCTGTCGTAGCAATGGAGCCTAGGGACAAGGTTAGTGTACTTATAACAGAAATAACACACACAAAACTTGATGACACTTAAATTGAAAGATGAGATGTTACTTCATCAATAACATCGACATTTTAACGACACTGAGCCACACTTGTCTAAGTGTGGCTTTCAAGTGGATAGAGACAACACCACGAACAATACATTGAGCTGCCCACACAGACCTACGGCTGGTTTCCCAGACCAGAGGCTTTGAAGCCAACGGTTGGCCATATTGGCAATTCCCAGTAGGAGCAGTCCTCCATAGGAATGAATAGAATTCTATAGTATTTCAAATAACTGTTTCAAAGACGAAATTACATTTGTAAGTCATTTTGTTTTAGTGGGGACAGTAACATTAGTAATCTCTTAAAAAGTATGTTTTATATATATATATATATACAGTACCAGTCAAAAGTTTGGAAACACTTAATCAAGGATTTAATTTTTTTTTTTTACTATTTTCTACATTGTAGAATAATAGTGAGGACATCACAACTATGAAATAACACATGGAATCATGTAGTAACCAAAAAAGTGTTAAACAAATCAAAATATATTTTAGATTCTTCAAAGTAGCCACCCTTTACCTTGATGGCAGCTTTGCACACTCTTGGCATTCTCTCAACCAGCTTCATGAGGTAGTCACCTGGAATGCATTTCAATTAACAGGTGTGCCTTGTTTAAAGTTAATTTGTGTAATTGATTTCCTTCTTAATGCGTTTGAGCCAATCAGTTGTGTTGTGACAAGGTAGGGGTGGTATACAGAAGATAGCCCTATTTGGTAAAAGACCAAGTCCATATTATGGCAAGAACAGCTCAAATAAGCAAAGAGAAACGAAAGTCATTACTTTAAGACATGAAGGTCAGTCAATACGGAACATTTCCAAGAACTTTGAAAGTTTCTTCAAGTGCAGTTGCAAAAACCATCAAGCCCTATAATGAAAGTGGCTCTCATGAGGACCGCCACAGGAAAGGAAGACCCAGAGTTACCTCTGCTGCAGAGGATACGTTCATTAGAGTTACCAGCCTCAGAAATTGCAGCCCAAATAAATGCGTTAATGTAACAGACACATCTCAACATCAACTGTTCAGAGGAGACTGCGTGAATCAGGCCTTTATGGTCAAATTGCTGCAAAGAAACCACTACTAAAGGACACCAATAAGAAGAAGAGAGAGACTTGCTTGGGCCGAGACGCAGAGTAGGTGAATGGATGATCTCCGCATGTGTGGTTCCCACCGTGAACATGGAGGAGGAGGTGTGATGGTGCTTTGGTGGTGACACTATCTGTGATTTATTTACAATTCAAGGCACACTTAACCAGCATGGCTACCACAGCATTCTGCAGCGATACGCCATCCCATCTTGTTTGTGCTTAGTGGGACTATCGTTTGTTTTTCAACAGGACGATGACCCAACACACCTCCAGGCTGTGTAAGGGCTATTTGACCAAGAGAGAGTGATGGAGTGCTGAATCAGATGACCTGGCAATCACCCACCCTCAACCCAATTGAGATGGTTTGGGATGAGTTGGACCACAGAGTGAAGGAAAAGCAGCCAACAAGTGCTCAGCATATGTGGGAACTCCTTCAAGACTGTTGGAAAAGCATTCCAGGTGAAGCTGGTTGAGCGAATGCCAAGAGTGTGCAAATCTGTCATCAAGGTAAAGGGTGGCTACTTTGAAGAATCTAAAATATATTTTGATTTGTTTAACACTTTTTTGGTTACTACATGATTACATATGTGTTATTTCATAGTTTTGATGTCTTCACTATTATTATACAATGTAGAAAATAGTAAAAAATAAAGAAAAACCCTTGAATGAGTATGTGTGTTCAAACTTTTGACTGGTACTGTATATTTTATATTTATCTCACATAATATAATTGAAAAGTATGCATTAAAGGTGTCTGTTATATAATGAATGTGGCAAAAACGAATGTAGACATTAATAAATGCATTTCTATAGCTTCCAAAATATTTTTTACAGCGGTGAGGGAGTGCCAAGATGGAGGCACGGTGGCTTCAACACAGCGCCCCCTGTCAGTCATCTAGTGTATATATAAATCATTGGTTCAGACCCACGAATCCTGAAAATCCGGACCTATTTTCTGAACTTTCCTGGGTCATGTTCATTAGGGAACGCAATGGAATTAACAAAAAAAAATAAAACATCTTGCAACGGCATATGAAAATGTATGTTTCTTATTGGACAAGCCAGGTAGTCCCCTCCCTGATTCAGTCAGTTTTCTTCCATTTGGTGCCTAATGAACACGACCCGGGCGAAGTCAACCCTCCAATACAGATTTTAAAGAGAAGCACATAGTGGATATCTGCTTGCCTAGTCATGCAAAATACAACAAACAAGGAGGGGACAGAATTAGTTTATTAGCCTATCCCTCCCATATAATATTCCTTCCTTTGAAAGCAAAACAGTTTTAGCTTGTATTACTGATTTAAGCGTTTCAAATACTCATAGGCCAAGCACAGCGTAGGCCAGCATGCCTGCTTGGTGATATTGTTCCCTTTCAAAAAGGTCTGTGAAAAAAGCTGCGCTCAAGCTGACTGTGCACTAAAAACCATATCCCACCATTTTGAAGCTGTGGCAATACTGTCAGGCAGAGAAGATATATTGTTCACATTTAAATGACAGAATGTCATTAGCGCCACATAATAAATTATAGCAGCTTGACTTCAAATTACATTCATATTTACAGGCCTTCACTTCTACAGTTAATAGCCCAAAACAATATTTGCTGTGCTTATGATGAATTAATTCAGTGTGATATATATATATATATATATATAACTATAACTGAAAGCAATATAAATATTGACAGCCTCCCTCTGTTGTTTTGCAGTCTGGTTGCCAGATGTAATTGTGCTTTAGCCAACCACCTTTAGCAAGGTTGGCTAATTGTGCTTTAGCCAACCTTGCTAAAGCAATCAGATCAGGCAACCAAGACAGTTACTCTGCTAACTTATTCTTGATTGTAAGGAGGCTGGGAGTAATGGATGCTTCCAAATGATTGTGATTTTGAACTGAGATCAGTGTGAACTGACCAGATACAGAGCAGCCATTCCAACTTTACATAATAAAAGAGTAGCTAGCACATAGCGTTTACGTCTGCATTCAACGCGTTAAATACAATATCCTAACTTCAGTAGTTCCACGACAAACATTCATACTCGTAACAGAGGGATATCTCCTCTATTCACTCTGGTTGAATATTCGAACGGTTCAATGTTTCAACATTCTGAAAAGTCCCTTTAGCTGTACAGTGTTTAGTAATAGATGTGAATCATGCTTAGTTGCCAAAAAAAAAGAAAGCAGAGAAGATGAAGTCCATATCATATAATCATAGTCAAATGATAAAACATCTAAGTAGCTTTAAAGTAGTTGACTTCTGATTAGTTTAGTTTATGTGTGTTTCTAATTTGACAGCCGATGCATTCACAAGTTTCACAACACTGATGTTTTTTTGCTTCTTCATCACGAGTTATCTTTCTAGCCTTATCCGACTCCCAGATGTGTTTGTGCCATCTTGCCACGCCAAATGTGACAATGACCATAGAAGTTGGACCATGATCTCTGTCAACACTGCAAAGACATTTTGCACAATATATAATGAAATTCCAAACCAACACATCACATATAATATGAAAAATGTATGCACTCACTAACTGTAAGTCGCTCTGGATAAGAGCGTCTGCTAAATGACTAAAATGTAAATGTGAATGTAAGTTGGGAAGACAGCACAAACAGATCTGGATCCAGGCTACCTTTTCCATCCTCCACTTCCACTCTTCTTCTCTCTACTAAAGGTGTGTGTCCTCTTCCTTCTCTCTAGGTTTGTTGACCAGGACCTGCCAGCCACTGCTCCCTCCCTCCTCCCCGGCCATCCCCCCAGACCCGGTCCCAGCCGTCAGTCCGTTAGCGTGGTGGTAATGGTGGTGTTTCTTCTCCTGCATCTCTGGCTGCCCCCCGTCACTCGTCACGTCCAGGCTGGGGTTGTCATGGCAGCCATTCTCCACAAAATGGAGCTCCTCTCCTCGAGTCTTGGGAGAGACAGGAGAAAGAAAAGAAAAAATAACATCAAAAACATAGAATTACTTAAACATGAACATACTGGAATGCAAGTATTTTGTTGCACTGGTAAAACTCTAGTCAAATAAAATAAAAATCTAATCAAAGTTTATGTGTCGCGTACACAGTTTAGCAGATGTTATAGCGGGTGCAGCGAAATGCTTGTTGTGTTACTAGCTCCTAACAGTGCAGTAAAATGTCAAACAAGTATACAAATAATCAAAAACTAGAAACAAGAAATCAAGAATGTCTGAACGAATATCCAATTAACAAACCAAATAACACTGTATCAGTAATACAAATGCAATCTATGCGTATGTCCACCAACAAGATGTACTAAGAATGATACGTACAGCAGTAGATATATTACAGTGAACTATGTTAAGAATCCACTACATAAATATGCGGTGTGTATAAACAGTGTAACATAATGCCATGTACAGCAGTAGATATATTAGATTATAAACTGGGTGGTTAGAGCCCTGAATGCTGATTGGCTGACAGCCATGGTATATCAGACCGTATACCATGGGTATGACAAAATATTTATTTATACTGCTCTAATTACGTTGGTAATCAGTTTATAATAGCAATAAGGCTCCTCTGGGATTTGTGATATATGGCCAATATACCACGGCTAAGGGCTGTATCCAGGCACTCCGTGTTGCGTTGTGCCTAAGAACAGCCCTTAGCCGTGGTATATTGGCCATATACCACACCCCCTCGGGCCTAATTGCTTAAATAAGATACGTGAATAATACACTATATGAATACACATTTTGAGAAACTGTATAAAAGAAACGGGAACTGTCCAGTGTTTAATATCTCTTCATATATACAGTGCATGGGACAGGAGCGTTGGCTGTGCGAGTGTGTTTGTGAGTATAGGAGTATGCATGTGTATGAGGTGTGTGTGTGGTATGTAGTATGCACAACACACACATAACTCCTCTACATTGACTAGTACTTTCCATTTAAGTCATAAAGCTGGTCTTACCATAGTCTTCAGCTTAGGCAGTTATCAAGCTGGTCTTACCATAGTCTTCAGCTTAGGCAGTTATCAAGCTGGTCTTACCATAGTCTTCAGCTTAGGCAGTTATCAAGCTGGTCTTACCATAGTCTTCAGCTTAGGCAGTAATTAAGCTGGTCTTACCATAGTCTTCATCTTAGGCAGTTATCAAGCTGGTCTTACCCTAGTCTTCAGCTTAGGCAGTTATCAAGCTGGTCTTACCCTAGTCTTCAGCTTAGGTAGTTATCAAGCTGGTCTTACCATAGTCTTCAGCTTAGGCAGTTATCAAGCTGGTCTTACCATAGTCTTCATCTTAGGCAGTTATCAAGCTGGTCTTACCATAGTCTTCAGTTTAGGTAGTTATCAAGCTGGTCTTACCCTAGTCTTCAGCTTAGGCAGTTATCAAGCTGGTCTTACCATAGTCTTCAGCTTAGGCAGTTATCAAGCTGGTCTTACCATAGTCTTCAGCTTAGGCAGTTATCAAGCTGGTCTTACCATAGTCTTCAGTTTAGGCAGTTATCAAGCTGGTCTTACCATAGTCTTCAGTTTAGGTAGTTATCAAGCTGGTCTTACTATAGTCTTCAGCTTAGGCAGTTATCAAGCTGGTCTTACCATAGTCTTCAGCTTAGGCAGTTATCAAGCTGGTCTTACCATAGTCTTCAGTTTAGGCAGTAATTAAGCTGGTCTTACCATAGACTTCAATTTACGCAGGCGTCAAAGCTGGTCCTACCCTAGTCTTCAGCTTAGGCAGTTATCAAGCAGGTCTTACCATAGTCTTCATCTTAGGCAGTTATCAAGCTGGTCTTACCATAGTCTTCAGCTTAGGCAGTTATCAAGCTGGTCTTACCCTAGTCTTCAGCT